>NC_037334.1:10295957-10595957 GCF_002263795.3 Bos taurus | reverse complement strand
AAAAAAACGAATAAAAAAGAAAATAACTATGGGTGCAAAGATAAAATTTACTCTTATAGGCAATATGTGGAGCACATATTAGAGTCTGTTATCTTATCCATGGGAGCCAGTGAACCTTAATGAAAATTTTTTACGATCTGTGAGTCTGCACAGAATTTTCCCCAAATGTGCCCAGAATTAAGAAAGTCATGTTCCACATATCAGAAGATAAGAAATATGGCCATTCTCATAAAAACCAGAAAACAATTTACAAGCAATGAGGACAACATATAGGGAGCATTTGACTTACTAGGTAACAGGTATTATTCTAAACAGTGAAGAAAATAAAGATTCATCAGAATTAAGCTGACCTTTCTGATACTGTTTTTTCACCAATTCACTATTGAAAGTGTTGGTTGCTCAGTTGTGTCCAATTCTTTGCCTCCCCATAGGCTGCAGCCCACTAGGCTCCTCTGTCCATGGGATTTTCCAGGCAAGAATACTAGAGTGGTTTCCCTCAAATCGTTCCATCCTGCATAAAGCCTATAGATTAAGTAATGGTGTTTTTCTTATGCCATTAGAATTTTCACATAGGTTGGTTTTATGCTCTTCTGGAAAAAAAAAAAAAAGTTTACCAGGCTTGTCTCAGCCGTAGTACCCAGATATTTTGTCAAACACTAGTCTAGATGCTGCTGCGGAGTTTTGTTTTGCTTTTTAAAAATGAGATTAACATTTAAAGCAGGGCTTCCCAGGTCACTCAGTGGTAAAGAATCTGCCTGCCTAGCAGGAGATGCGGGTTCAGCCCCTGGGCTGGGAAGATCACCTGGAGAAGAAATTAGCAACTTGCTTCAGTATTTTTGTTTGGGAAATCCCATGTACAGAGAAGCCTGGTGGATTACAGTCCATTGGGTCCCAAAGAATCTGAGACGACTTTGAGATTAAACATGCACGCACACACACATTTAAATCCATAGACTTTGAGTAAAGCAGATTACTCTCCATTATATAGGTGATCCTTTTTCAAACAGTTGAAAACCTTATAGTAAAAAGACTGACCTCACTGAGGAAGAGAGAATTCTTCCAGATTGCATTTGGACTTGAGAAGAAGCATTAGGTCTTCCCAGGGTTTCCAGCCTGCCTCCCTGTCCTGTAGATTTTGAACTTTCCAACCTCTGCAGTCCCATGAACCAGTTCCTTCAATAAACCCCTTTCTCTTTCCTTCTCTCTAAACATTCCAGTGAATTCTCTTTCTCAGGAAAACCTGGACTAATACAGGTGGCAAAATGAGATATCTTTAAGTCTCCAATTTGCCTAGAAGTAAGTTTGACCAGTTTTCTCCTTTGAAACTTACTATCAGTGTGCTAATATCCTTAAAATTTCTACTTGTCTATCCCTTATAGAGATAGTAGGAAAGCAAGTTAAATATCAAGGATGGAAGAAAGAAGAGAATATTTGCAGACTGGATAGAGTCCCCAAACAGCTCTATTAGTCTATACCCCGTGTTACAATTCTACACACCTGGAAGCAACCTTAGATAGCCGTTTTTCATGATGTAGAGACCAGCAAGTCCAGCCACGGAAGACATCTGATCTTGGTCTGTGCGTGTTGAAAAGACTTCTTATTTTAAGTGTTACTTGCACTTTGATTAAGTTAACTGAGGAAAATGCTGATCTGGATTCTTTCTTCCCTTTTAATCTGCCCTATGATTAGCTTCTTAGAAACTGCAGTTCTGTTTTTAAACTATGTGCATGGTATTTATACTGAATTAGTGTTTGGGCTTCCCTTATGGCTCAACTGGTAAAGAATCTGCCTGCAATGTAGGAGACCCTGATTCGATTCCTGGGTCAGGAAGATCCACTGGAGAAGGGAAAGGCTACCTATTCCAGTATTCTGGCCTGGAGAATTCCATGAACTTCATAGTCCATGGGGTCATAAAGAGTGGGACACGACTGAGTGACTTTCACATAGTATTTGTACTGAAATACTCATTGAAGGTGGTTTTTTAATCTTTTTGGTATCAGCTCAGTTCAGTTCACTCAGTCATGTCTGACTCTCTGTGACCTCATGAACTGCAGCACTCCAGGCCTCGCTGTCCATCACCAATGTTGAGTCCGCCCAAACTCATTTCCATTGAGTTGGTGATGCCATCCAACCATCTCATCCTCTGTTGTCCCCTTCTCTTCCTGCCCTCAATCTTTCCCAGCATCAGGGTCTTTTCCAATGAGTCAACTCTTTGCATGAGGTGGCCAAAGTACTGGAGTTTCAGCTTCAACATCAATCCTTCCAGTGAACACCCAGGACTGATCTCCTTTAGGCTTGACTCATTAGATCTCCTTGCAGTCCAAGGGACTCTCAAGAGTCTTCTCCAACACCACAATTCAAAAGCATCAATTCTTCGGTGCTCAGCTTTCTTCACAGTCCAACTCTCACATCCGTACATGACCACTGGAAAAACCATAGCCTTGACCAGACAGACCTTTGTTGGCAAAGTAATGTTTCTGCTTTTGAATATGCTATCTAGGTTGGTCATAACTTTCCTTCCAAGGAGTAAGCGTCTTTTAGTTTCATGGCTGCAATCACCATCTGCAGTGATTTTGGAGCCCAGAAAAATAGTCAACCACTGTTTCCCCATCTATCTGCCATGAAGTGATGGGACCGGATGCCATGATCTTCGTTTTCTGAATGTTGAGCTTTAAGCAAACTTTTTCACTCTCCGAAGATGTGATACTATGTATAAGAAAACCTCCCCAACATGAACAATCATATTGGACTTTTTACCCCTGTGAGGCCTTTAGGTCAGAGTGAGCAGAATTATATATTTATTATTGATTAGTGGACATTTAAAAATTGTGTTGTAATGGGCACATAACACGATAATAGTTCCAAATGTGAAATGGGATTATTTGATATTTGTATATATTGCCAAATGATTACCAAAATAAGTCATTAACATCCATCACAACACACAGTTACAAATTGTTTTTGCTTGTGATAGGAAATTTCAACTTTTTGGCCAATTCAAAATTAACTCAATTAAAAAATTCAACTGAATTAGGCAAGTTAACTCATAGGCAGGTGTTCTTTGATGCCCCTCACATTTATTTTCTTAATCATCAAGGTCCAAGAGCTCCAGTTATGAACAACGATGACCACCGCCCCCGCCCCATTTCTAAGGTACATTCTATTTGACCATAAACAGCTATGGTGCCCCACCCCCAGTCAGAGATTGGTTTCAGAATGGATTGGTGACTCCATTCTTGCAATGAGGACCAAAAGCTGTGGGGCTTCTAGTAAGATTCCTCCTTCCTAAGAAAAAAACCCCTGATATCCCTTTTCTTTCTGAGCATTGCAATTTCTGGATGCAATGCTGGAATGGCTCCATCCAGCAGCCTGAAAAGGGGCACCAGTCCAGTCAGAAAGGCAGAGCAGAAAAATGGACCTTGATGACATTGTTGATCAGCTGAATCACCCAATGCTGAAGTTTGTTTGACCTCAGAACTTCCCAATATGTAAGTCAATAAATTTCCTGATTGCTTAATCTGGTGAGTATGGAGAGAGAGAGAGAGAGAGAGAGAGAGAGAGAGAGAGAGAGAGAATGCCTCTCACTGTGATTACTGTCAATGGATAAGACTGATTTTGAAAAATCATTAAATTCTGAATGGAATATTGAAAAAAAAAAAGCTTTACTTTGTTAGAAACTTTGTAATACAATATTATTAGCTATTGTTGCTTTGTTGCACGTTTTATCTACATGACTTATTTTATAACTGGATGCTTGTACCTTTTGATCCCCTTCACCCACTCCCCCTCTCTGTCCTCTGTTCTCTATATTTACAAACTTGTTTTTTGTCCGATCTCGCTTCTCTAAATCTTTTAGAGTCTTATGTTTGTCTGATATATAAGATGTTTATACACATGCTAATAAAGTAATGCTCAAAATTCTCCAAGCCAGGCTTTAGCAATACGTGAATCGTGAACTTCCAGATGTTCAAGGTGGTTTTAGAAAAGGCAGAGGAACCAAAGATCAAATTGCCAACATCTGCTGGATCATGGAAAAAGCAAGAGAGCTCCAGAAAAACATCTATTTCTGCTTTATTGACTATGCCAAAGCCTTTGACTATGTGGATCACAATAAACTGTGGAAAATTCTGAAAGAGATGGGAATACCAGACCACCTGATCTGCCTCTTGAGAAACCTATATGAAGGTTAGGAAGCAACAATTAGAACTGGACATGGAACAACAGACTCATTCCAAATAGGAAAAGGAGTCCATCAAGGCTGTATATTGTCACCCTGCTTATTTAACTTATATGCAGAGTACATCATGAGAAACGCCGGACTGGAAGTAGCACAAGCTGGAATCAAGATTGCTGGGAGAAATATCAATAACCTCAGATATGCAGATGACACCACCCTTATGGCAGAAAGTGAAGAGGAACTAAAAAGCCTTTTGATAAAATTGAAAGAGGAGAGTGAAAAAGTTGGCTTAAAGCTCAACATTCAGAAAACGAAGATCATGGCATCTGGTCCCATCACTTCATGACAGATAGATGGGGAAACAGTGGAAACAGTGGCTGACTTTATTTTGGAGGGCTCCAAAATCACTGCAGATGGTGACTGCAGCCATGAAATTAAAAGATGCTTACTCCTTGGAAGGAAAGTTATGACCAAACTAGATAGCATATTGAAAAGCAGAGACATTACTTTGCCAACAAAGGTCCATCTAGTCAAGGCTATGGTTTTTCCAGTGGTCATGTTATGGATGTGAGAATTGGACTGTGAAGAAGTCTGAGCACCGAAGAATTGATGCTTTTGAACTGTGGTGTTGGAGAAGACTCTTGAGAGTCCCTTGGACTGCAAGGAGATCCAACCAGTCCATTCTGAAGGAGATCAGCCCTGTGATTTCTTTGGAAGGAATGATGCTAAAGCTGAAACTCCAGTACTTTGGCCACCTCATGCAAAGAGTTGACTCGTTGGAAAAGACTCTGATGCTGGGAGGGATTGGGGGCAGGAGGAGAAGAGGACGACAGAGGATGAGATGGCTGGATGGCATCACTGACTCGATGGACATGAGTCTGAATGAACCCCGGGAGTTGGTGATGGACAGGGAGGCCTGGCGTGCTGTGATTCATGAGGTTGCAAAGAGTCGGACACGACTGAGTGACTGAACTGAACTGAACTGATACATATTTTGGATGTCATTGTGTTTTAAGCAGGGTTTTTCATGCTATGAACTTTGTCTTTAAAGTTTCTTTAGTCAGCAGTAGTTCTTGGGGTGGAGAAGTCAATGGCACTCCACTCCAGTACTCTTGCCTGGAAAATCCCATGGATGGAGGAGCCTGGTAGGCTGCAGTCCATGGGGTCGCTAAGAGTCTGACACGACTGAGCGACTTCACTTTCACTTTTCACTTTCATGCATTGGAGAAGGAAATGGCAACCCACTCCAGTGTTCTTGCCTGGAGAATCCCAGGGACAGGGGAGCCTGGCGGGCTCCCGTCTGTGGGGTCGCACAGAGTCGGACACGACTGAAGCAACTTAGCAGCAGCAGCAGAAGTTCTTGGGGAGTTCTTTCATGTCATTCCATGTAAATCCACATTTTTCTTTTCTGCTGCTGTTGCATGTATCCAGATTTTACAACATGAAGAAATTAATTTTTCCATTCTCTATTTTTTTGCCCATACAATAATGCTGCAGTGAATACCTCAAAAGTACCATCAGGAGAACATTTGATATTTTCCTTACAAGAGGCATTATGTGGTTCTAATCTTGGGTTGTAGAGTATATATATTTTACATTATGATAAATTCTACAACTCTTCTATTTAATGGCACTCAAAGTGCCATTGGTGCTATAGGATAGGGTCAACTTCCTATATTCAATTAACACTCTTGCTGCCATACTTTTTTCATTTTTAATATAAAAATTTTTGTTGTCAGTTGGTTTAAGTGACATATGAATTAGTCAATTATTTATCTCATTTGCTGCTAAGTTGCTTCAGTCATGTCTGACTCTGTGCGACCCCATGGACAGCAGCCTACTAGGCTCCTCCATTCCTGCGATTCTCCAGGCAAGAACACTGGAGTGGGTTGCCATTCTCTTCTCCAGTGCATGAAAGTGAAAAGTGAAAGGGAAGTCGTTCAGTCATGTCTGACTCTTCGCGTGACCCCATGAACTGCAGCCTACCAGGCTCCTCTGTCCATGGAATTTTCCAGGCAAGAGTACTGGAATGGGTTGCTATTGCCTTCTCCATTACCTAACTTAGAATGAAATTAATAGAAGACTAAGATATAGGAACTTAAAAATGTCAGGAAGTTAATTCATTATATATTAGGTCGTTAGAATGGAAAGGGGAGTCCAAGATGGTGGCTAGCAAAAGCCATGCAGAGGGCAAACAAAGAAAAAACCTGCAAAAGAGAAAGCTAAAGACTTGAGTGAGAGCCTCTGGTAAGAAACCATGCCCAGAACACGTTCCATTACCTTATTGGTCTTGAGCATATGCCTTTTTGCATTCCCTTTCTTGATTGGTGGTGGGTACAAGCTCTATTTTGCATAAAGGTGAAACAATCAGACTCCAGGAGGATGAGACAGAAAGTATAAGACAAGAGAGATCAAATCTCTCCTGTGGGGTCAGCCTTATCTCCCATCTTGAGGGTGTACTGTCTACTGCCTGCTGCCTTCCTGAGCTCTAACTAGCCTTCTTGAGCTCTAACTAGCCTACTTGAGCTGTAACTAGTCTGTTGATGAGACGATAACCTTGAGGGTGCACTATCTGCTGTCTTCTTAATAAATCCTGCCTACTTGAGCTATAACTAGGCTATTATCTCAAATCCATGCTATGACGATACAAGAGGTGAGAAACCCTGCCTTCTTGAACTGTGACTATTCTGTCATTTCAAATCTTTGCTATGATGAGATGAGAACTAAGGGAGAAAAATAAACTGATCTGATGGCATCACTGACTCAATGGAAATGAGTTTGGGTGGACTCTGGAAGTTGGTGATGGACAGCTAGGCCTGGCGTGCTGCAGTTCATGAGGTCGCAGAGAGTCGGACATGACTGAGTGAGTGAACTGAACTGAGCTGAGCTGAAACCAAAAAGATTCAAAAACCACCTTCAATGAGTACTGCAGTACAAATACTATGTGAAAGTCGCTCAGTCGTGTCCCACTCTTTGTGACCCCATGGACTATGCAGTTTGTGGAATTCTCCAGGCCAGAATACTGGAGTAGGTAGCCTTTCCCTTCTCCAGTGGATACAAAAAGGTCAAAACTTCAAGCTTATGAGTCACTGTCTCTGGAGGAGGCACAGGTTCCCCGCCCCCCCCTCAGTAGAATGACAGTATATAATTTGTAAACAATCAGTCTAGATAACTTGTAAAGGAACTTTCAACTTTACATTTATAAGATTCTGTAAGGTTTGCACTTAAACATTAAGAGACTTAAGAATCTTGTAATTATACACTATCAAATGCTTTCAACTTCCCCAATTTGATGGATAAACAATTTACTTTAATCTCAGAAAAATTTGTATTTCTTTGATTATCAGTGTAGTTGAAATTTTCATGTATTTTTGTATTTTCATGGTACTCTGCTGGGAGAAATATCAATAACCTCAGATATGCAGATGACACCACTCTTATGGCAGAAAGTGAAGAGGAACTCAAAAACCTCTTGATGAAACTGAAAGTGAAGAGTGAAAAAGTTGGCTTAAAGCTCAACATTCAGAAAACTAGGATCATGGCATCCGGTCCCATCACTTCATGGGAAATGGATGGGGAAACAGTGGAAATAGTGTCAGATTTTATTTTGGAGGACTCCAAACTCACTGCAGATGGTGACTGCAGCCATGAAATTAAAAGACGCTTACTCCTTGGAAGGAAAGTTATGACCAACCTAGATAGCATATTCAAAAGCAGAGGCATTACTTTGCCAACAAAGGTTCATCTAGGCAAGGCTATGGTTTTTCCAGTGGTCATGTATGGATGTGAGAGTTGGACTGTGAAGAAGGCTGAGCACCGAAGAACTGATGCTTTTGAACTCTGGTGTTGGAGAAGACTCTTGAGAGTCCCTTGGACTGCAAGGAGATCCAACTAGTCCATTCTGAAGGAGATCAGCCCTGGGATTTCTTTGGAGGGAATGATGCTAAAGCTGAAACTCCAGTACTTTGGCCGCCTCATGCGAAGAGTTGACTCATTGGAAAAGACTCTGATGCTGGGAGGGATTGGGGGCAAGAGGAGAAGGGGACGACAGAGGATGAGATGGCTGGATGGCATCACTGACTCGATGGACGTGAGTCTGGGTGAACTCCGGGAGTTGGTGATGGACAGGGAGGCCTGGCATGCTGCGATTCATGGGGTTGCAAAGAGTCAGACACGACTGAGCGACTGATGTGATCTGATCTGATCTTTTGCAAACTATTTTATTCATTGTATTTACTAAAATTGTTAAGAATATATACGTGTGCATGATGTGTGTATATATCTTTGTTTTGAAAAAACAAAATGCAAAATTTTTAATGGTATCACACCTTTAAACTCTGATTGTGGTGTCTTTTGTTACCATATTTCCCCCACCCCCACCTCCCCCCCCACCCCTCAAAAACCTGTTACCTATTTTATTCCTGGAGAAGGGTAAACAAAAGAGAGAAGATATTCACTTTAATTTGAGAGGCAGCTATGCTGGAAGCAACAGTGTCAATAATTTTAAGCCCCTAAGAATATTCTCAGTAAAGGGAATGCTGAATCATCTTACTTAGGAGACTAGAGCAAGATCATCCATTTTCACTGGGATAAAAGAATGAAGAAAAGCAAGCTCAGTAACACCAGATAGGGTTTTAACAAAGAAATTAAGGTGAGGTTACTCCTTTCAAATGCAGATTTTTAAAATAAAAATATGTGTATAAGTCACAGTTGTATTCTTTCTGAATTCAGCTGGTCTTCTACCCATAGTAGGAGCCCCAGGAACATGCAGAACAAAAGCATTATTAACCAGATACAGTCAAGTCACTCCTAAACTGGGATTTGATTGCTGATGGACCTGTCTAGCTCACAGCTGCCTCCAGTGATGGGAATCAGTAACTATGTTGGCAGGAAAGCCAGATACTAAGGATGCACCCATCAAAAAGTTGAATGCTGTGCAATGGGTCCAAGATGACTTTCACGCCCTGTTCACTGCACATTTTCTGACCTCTGTGGATAGGAGTTATCTGTGAACATCAGGCTCACTTGATGATGCTACATGTCTGTACTCATGTTGATAGTAAACAGGGTAAACATCATCCTCATTCCAATTGAAGTAAGATGAAATTGACAGCTATGTCATTACAAACTTTTATTTTGGTCTAGTTTTCAATTATTTACTATGTGGATTTTGCTTTAGCCTTGCCTAGGGCATTGTTCTTCATCTTCCAATGTTTATTTGGTAGATTGTTAGTATACTTGGAATTTGTTCATTCAATAATTTTTTCTGAATAAATAACCTGCTATCTTGATATGATTTATTGCAGGAGTTATTGTGACTTTCCGGACGTCACATGCCATCTTTCATACATTGATTTGAAATATCGTGTCTACTGAACATTAAATTTCTATACATGGTGTATTTGTTATTTGTTTCATGAATCCATTTTCCCATTTCCAGACCAGTAACACAGTTAAAATGCTTTAGTTTTGTTTTTATAAGTGCTATGAAGCAAATTTCTGTATTTCCTGTTAAATGTGTGAATCTGGTTGGATAAGAATAGAGTTTCATCAGAAAGTCTATTGTAATAGGGAGAATGCTCTGATCTCAGAAATCTGTGAGGATCTCAAAATCATACTGAAAAAAGTTTTTATTTTATAGTGTAAAGGAGAAAGCAGGCAGAGATAAACTTAATTTTTGGAAGGGGAAGTTGGACAAGTAAGGGGAAATTATCCTCAGTTTGTGACAGGAAATTGATTTTAATGTGATCAGCCATTTCCCAGGAGAAGTTAAAAATGAAGGCATGTTCTACTTTATTTTGGTTCTTACTCAGACTTGTGGATAAACTTAGTTCAGAGACCTGTAGGAAAAAGAGAAACACTTGTTTCAAGCTTGACCAAGACAAAGCAAAGGGTAAGAAATAACAATTGATAGATGTCATTCTTTACAACTGTGCTATTTCCTCTTTCATATTTTTTATACTATATAAACATTTTTTATACTATATAAACATTAGTAAGTTCCATAAAAAATGTCTTGGGACTTTGATTTTGATTGAACTGGCTCAGTAGATTAATTTGGAGGTAATAGATTCCTTATAAAACTGAGATTTCCCAACCCCTCCAATATAACACCCTATGTACCTTATGATTTCTTTCAATTATACTTTCCAGTTTTCTGCTTAAGAACTTCATGCATTCTTGGAGGATTATTTCTAGTATTATTCTTAAATTTCAAACAATTTTCCTATAGTATTTTAAAATTGTTTTTTCTTTAGATAGAAAAAACATTGCACTTTGCAAGTTGATCTTGCTATATATGTAGAACTCAATATTTTTCAATAAACTATGTGAAGTTTCTTTGATAGACAACTTGCCCTCTGCAAATAAAGACTCTTTTGTGTATTTATTTCAAGCACTTGTATCTTTCTTTTTTCATTGCACTTGTGTGAGTTTGGAGATGGGATAAAGATTTGTGAGACAACTCAAGTATCAGTGTTCAAATATTTTGAGTTGAACATTTAACAATGGTCCATGAGGTTGCACCCTAATAAGTCTTGCTTCCTTACTGGTAAAAATTCAATGGTTATTGAGTTATAAATTGCAATTTAAGAAAAAGGTATCAGATATTCTGTATGCATAAGAAATTTGGCAGAGCACACACAGAGTTGAGGTATGTCATGCATTAAATGATGCTTTTCAGTAGCTATATTCTTGCATTATTTAAATTGAAAAAAATATTTTTGATAGCAAGGACAACATGAATAAATTTTGGTTGAAAAAATAAACCCAAAACACAAGACATATATGATCCATTCCTACCCTGATCTAGTCTCCCTTTAATAGTTATTATCTACTATCACAAAGCAGAAGATATTAAGAAGAGGTGGCAAAAATACACAGAACTGTACAAAAAAGAGCTTCATGACCAAGATAATCACGATGGTGTGATCACTCACCTAGAGCCAGACATCCTGGAATGTGAAGTCAAGTGGCCTTAGAAAGCATCACTATGAACAAAGCTAGTTGAGGTGATGGAATTCCAGTTGAGTTATTTAAAATCCTGAAAGATGATGCTGTGAAAGTGCTGCACTCAATATTCTGGCAAATTTGGAAAACTCAGCAGTGGCCACAGGACTGGAAAAGGTCAGTTTTCATTCCAATCCCAAAGAAAAGCAGTGCCAAAGAATGCTCAAACTACTGCACAATTGCACTCATCTCACACGCTAGTAAAGTAATGCTCAAAATTCTCCAAGCCAGGCTTCAGCAATACGTGAACCATGAACTTCCTGATGTTCAAGCTGGTTTTAGAAAAGGCAGAGGAACCACAGATCAAGTTGCCGACATCTGCTGGATCATGGAAAAAGGAAGGGAGTTCCAGGAAAACATCTGCTTCTGCTTTATTGACTATGCCAAAGCCTTTGACTGTGTGGATCACAATAAACTGTGGAAAATTCTTCAAGAGATGGGCATACCAGACCACCTGACCTGCCTCTTGAGAAACTTGTATGCAGATCAGGAAGCAACAGTTAGAACTGGACATGGAACAACAGACTGGTTCCAAATAGGAAAAGGAGTACGTCAAGGCTGTATATTATCACTCTGCTTATTTAACTTATATGCAGAGTACATCATGAGAAAGACTAGGCTGGAGGAAGCACAAGCTGGAATCAAGATTGGAGGGAGAAATATCAATAACTTCAGATATGCAGGTGGCCCCACCCTTATGGCAGAAAGTGAAGAGGAACTCAAAAGCCTCTTGAGGAAATTGAAAGTGGAGAGTGAAAAAGTTGGCTTAAAGCTCAACATTCAGAAAACTAAGATCATGGCATCCGGTCCCATCACTTCATGGGAAATAGATGGGGAAACAGTGGAAACAGTGTCAGACTTTATTTTGGGGAGCTCCAAAATCACTGCAGATGGTGACTGCATCCATGAAATTAAAAGACGCTTACTTCTTGGAAGGAAGGTTATGACCAACCTCTGCATATTCAAAAGCAGAGACATTACTTTGTCAACAAAGGTCAGTCTAGTCAAGGCTATGGTTTTTCCAGTGGTCATATATGGATGTGAGAGTTGGACTGTGAAGAAGGCTGAGCGCCGAAGAATTGATGCTTTTGAACTGTGGTGTTGGAGAAGACTCTTGAGAGTCCCTTGGACTGCAAGGAGATCCAACCAGTCCATTCTGAAGGAGATCAGCCCAGGGTGTCCTTTGGAAGGACTGATACTAAAGCTGAAACTCCAATACTTTGGCCACCTCATGTGAAGAGTTGACTCATTGGAAAAGACTCTGATGCTGGGAGGGATTGGGGGCAGGAGAAGAAGGGGATGACAGAGGATGAGATGGCTGGATGGCATCACTGACTCGATGGACGTGAGTCTCAGTGACCTCCGGGAGTTGGTGATGGACAAGGAGGCCTGGCATGCTGCAATTCATGAGGTCACAGAGTCGGACACGACTGAGCGACTGAACTGAACTGAACTATCATAAAACTGTGTTTTTTCTGGTATACATAGAATCTATATTTTAATCTTGACAGTTATATAAGATTTCTTAAATATTCAAATGTTAATAAATATACACTTTTGAAAATATGAAGCACTTACTGAAAATCACCCCAAAACTTGACCACTCTTTATAGTGTACAAGGCAATTTTTCCTTGCCAACATAGGTAGAAGTAATTCGGTCTTTGGGTCTGTGGACCAGAGTTCCTTAAAATTGATTTGATTTTTCATTTTGCTATAGTTTATTAATGGTTCATTTGAGTAGCTTGTGTTTTCTTCTTACAGTGCTGCAATGAATGTCTTCTCCTTGAGCTCCCTACTTTAGAAGTGTTTAGAGCAGAGACTTCCTATTGTCTGATAGATAAAAAAGGACCTTTGCTAAGATGTCACCTCTTTTCTGCTGATTGCCGGAAGTTGGTATTCTCAGATATCTGGAAACCAGAAGTTTGTGACTAGGGTAAACTGGAAACCACATTCCATTCCTGTCAATTGAAACACGAGAATAAGGGGAATTGAAACTTTGTATATGTGGAAATCCAGGAGCATGACTCAAGAATCTAAGACTTGAACACTGGAGATGCTGAGAATCCATCTACTCTTGGTGGATGTGAAAATTGGACGACTGTAGAGCCTGAAGGCAAACTGAGTGTCACATAATGAAGGAGACTGTTGTGGGTCTAAACTGATCACCCAAATTGACAGTCTGTGGTTGAGGAGTCTTGATGAAAGAATATGAAAGATTGATCGAGCAAAGAGGATCATGTTCTGAAGGGGTTAGATAGGAAAATCTGGAGTGGCAGCAGAGACGACTGGGGGATGATAATGAGAGGGAATTGAGCTGAGGAAGCTAAGATATATGATATGAAATAATTCAAGGAGAAACACACAGCAAAGGGCTGAGCCATTGCTTAACCTGTATTCAGTACAGAATGAATTCCCCAGCTAGGAAAAGTTATGAGTGTGGTAGGAGGTGAATCTGGGATCACTCCTGGGAGATATTGTTTTGTAGGTTTTTTTTTGGAGGAGTGGTGAAGGCCTGTTTCCATGGGGTTTGCTTGTTGAGAAAAGTGCTTTGTACTGTCTGCTTCAGGAAGCAGCTAGAAATTTTCAAGCAGTGAGGTGAAGGTAGCATATTAGGGGCAATTGGGTTTGATTTACTCTTTCTCCTTATCCTACATCCAAAGAATGTATGTCTTGTGGAAAATAATACATTCCAGGAACAGAGATTGCAAGCAGCAACTGGTATGGAAAATACAAGCACACCAAGAGAAAAATTGTAAATTGCCCCCATAGTCCAAAGAAGAAATACCATGTTAGTTAGACGTGAACACATTAAACTGAGAAGTGGAAATTTATTCATACATGTGTTTCTTTTTCTTTGATAGCAATTATAATTTTTGTTGTATCACAATATATGAATAGTCTCTTCAAAGAAGTTATATATGTACTGATACAGCAAAATTCAAAAAAATTTCCCTTACCCACAGCTGTCCTGTCCAAAACACAAGTGGACATGCATTTTCTTTCTCATTTATGATTTAAACTTTGCAATAACCCATTAATCGTTCTAAATATTAATCTACATGGATTTATGTATCTATATATTTTTGAAAATTTGTTTCAAACTATATGTAGGATTATGTGACTAGTATTTTTCACATTAAAATATTCCTTTTAAGTATATATGCCTTCTGGTTTTATTCCTAGCACTATGTACTTTCTTATTATAATTGAACTCTGATTTAACTCTGCCTTGTTAGTAAATATTTTAGTTTTAAAGGAGAATTGCACATTTGAAGTTGGTGCAGATTTATTATTTGATTTGTATATGGACATGATACTTAAAGTGGAGGAGGGCCAAGACCCCATACCTGGTTGTGAAATCCTTGAGCCATTACCAAGATATGCAAAAAATAAGGATCATGATCAACTGTAGAATACAGGGCTTCAGTACTGGGAGGCGGGGAAAGTTGAATGGCTCAGCAGAGTATTCCTCTTAAGAAGCAGGGAGAGGGTGATCCTATGGACAGTCTTATTGAAATGGAGCAGGGTTATATGGTCCTTCCCGCACCCCACCTCCCCCAACCCCCATGTCCTCTGCTTTTCTTTTGCCTGTGGAAAACTTTAGTCAAAGAATAATCAGAGAAACAAGAAATTCTAAAACAATGGAAAGCAGTCAAAAGAGATGAAATTATAATTATGTAGTCATTAAGCATAGTCAAAGGCCTTTAGTTCTTTCTCAAGGGCTATAGATGATATTCTGATCCATATCCTGTGAGCTGTCTTATAGATACAAAAACCCTAGATGGAGAAGTTAACTACATGATGACCAGACTGTACCCAAGACTTGAGCTGCCACAATTCTGAGAATTTACCACAAAGAAATGGGAACAATTGGACCCTGGAGTTGAAGATGAACTGTACCTAAAACATTCATGATATATATGGAATTTAGAAAGATGGTAACAATAACCCTGTGTACGAGACAGCAGAAGAGACACTGATGTATAGATCAGTATTATGGACTCTGTGGGAGAGGGAGAGGGTGGGGAGATTTGGGAGAATGGCACTGAAACATGTATAATATCATGTATGAAACGAGTTGCCAGTCCAGGTTCGATGCACGATACTGGATGCTTGGGGCTGGTGCACTGGGACAACCCAGAGGAAGGGTATGGGGAGGGAGGAGGGAGGAGGGTTCAGGATGGGGAACACAGGTATACCTGTGGCAGATTCATTTTGATATTTGGCAAAACTAATACAATATTGTAAAGTTTAAAAATAAAATAAAATTAAAAAAAAAAAAAAACATTCATGATGATGCTGGTCAGACCACTGATAACCAATCTGAAGATGACTGTTAGAGATGACTGCATGTAGCACCCCACCCCCACAATCTGTCTATAAAAGCCTTTCCTCCTGCTGTTGAGGAAGGGGTGTCAGCCTTTGGACAGGTTTCTGCCACCCTCCCCCCACACAGTTGCCAGCATCTGAAATAAAGCAAAATTTCCTTTCTACCATCCTGGACTGTTTATTGGCTTTTGAGTGGTGAGCAGCCGAACCCCACACCCTCCTTCTGGTAACATTATCTTATGGTTTCCCCTCCACCCAGAGCATCATGACTCCCACACTGAGGTAAGAATTGTGGCTCCTTACATCCAGACAGATAAGACCTGGTACCCCAGAGATGTCTGTGTTCCCAGTCTACTGCTTTTTCTTATAAATTTTAGTACTCTATTCTTCTTCTTCTTCTTCTTTTTTGCATTTCTCTTTGCTCTTTCTTTTAAAACACCAGTAGTCACTGAGAACACTTGAATTATTTATCCAAATACTCAGAAGTTGTCTCTTATTTTTTATACTGTATTTATTGTGAAGTACACAAGCACTGGCACTGCCTTTGTGCTCAGACAGTAAGAAATCTGCCTGAAATTAAGGAGACATGGGTTTGATTCTTGGGTTGGGAAGATCCCTGGAGAAGGGAATGGCTACCCACTCCAGTATTCTTGCCTGGAGAATCCCTTGGACAGAGGAGCCTGGTGGGCTACATACATGAGGTCCCAAAGAATTGGATATGATGAATGACTAGCAGTTTTACTTCACACAGGCACTAAGTGCTTATGTTGTAACTTTAAATAACTTACTAGAACTGAGAAATTGTGTCAAATTGCTTCTTGAACACTGTCCATATCACAGTGCCCTCAGCAGAATTCTTATTTTTTATGACTAGGATGTGTATTCTATCTTAAACTCAAGACATTGAGTTTAATGATGTTGCCATTCAGTTGCTAAGTTGTGTCTGACTCTTTGCAACCCCATGGACTGCTTCATGCCAGGCTTCCCTGTCCTTCACTGTCTCCTGGAGTTTGTTCAGATTCATGTCCATTGAGTCAGTGATGCTATCTAAGCACCTTATCCTCTGCTGCACTCTTCTCCACTTGCTTTCAATCTATCCCAGTATCAGGGTCTTTTTCAATGATTTCGCTCTTCACATCAGGTGGCAAAAGTATTGAAGCTTCAGCTTCAGCATCAGATCTTTCAGTGAATATTCAGGGTTGATTTCCTTTAGGATTGACTGGTTTGATCTCCTTGCTGTCCAAGGGACTCTCAAGAGTCTTCTCCAGAACCACAGTTTGAAAGCATCGGTTCTTTGGCACTTAGCCTTCTTTTTGGCCCAATTCTCACATTCCTACATGACTACTGGAAAAACCATAGCTTTGACTAGACAGACATTTATTGGCAAAGTAATGTCTCTGCTTTTTAACATATAACCTGTTAATCACATTAGTAAAATATATCTTGCTGAAACATCTCGGACATTACAGAAGTTATCATGCCTCTAATCACTCCTCCAAACTTAGGCTCTTTGCTTTGCACCTGTAAAAATAGAATATTTTACTCTTTATAAGAATTAACTCAATAATACTACGTCCATTGTATTTCAAGTTGCTTTTTTTAACACTCAACTATGTATATTGAAAATCTTTTCTCATCTTTATAGAAGCTATGCTACACATACATGCATTTTATCCTTTTCTATTCATAGATATATATCTACATTTATTTTGACATTTTTTAATGAATGGATGCTTGAATATTTAAAGCAAATTAAAAGAATGATTTTAGTTAAAAGCTAAGAGTCTAAGTAATTTGAAAGTATAAATAAACAATTTTGATTTTTTACATTTTATGAAGCATCCTTTTCTACAAACTCTAGGCTGCAAGAACTCTCCAACTTTGTCAAGCATTGAGGTGGTTTTTTGTAGAATGCTAAAATATAGAGTTCTCAGAAAACTCCAAAAAACATTGGCTTTAATTTGGAAGTATATATTTTTACTTAAATATATAGATACTTATAAATAACTGATTTTTATATAAAATTAATGGCTACTGTTATACACATTTAAAGCCCCAGAAAAAAAGCTTATATTTTTGCATTGGATTACCATCAGAAAGATTCTCCCAGCCAACAAATGATCTCAGAACAAAGAGGTAATCAGATCAGATCAGATCAGTTGCTCACTTATGTCTGACTCTTTGCGACCCCATGAATCGCAGCACGCCAGGCCTCTCTGTCCATCACCAACTCCCGGAGTTCACGGAGACTCACGTCCATCGAGTCAGTGATGCCATCCAGCCATCTCATCCTCTGTCGTCCCCTTCTTCTCCTGCCCCCAATCCCTCCCAGCAGCAGAGTCTTTTCCAATGAGTCAACTCTTCGCATGAGGTGGCCAAAGTACTGGAGTTTCAGCTTTAGCTACATTAATATAGTTTCAGAAGCAACTGAGAAGGCCAAGTGGGAAACTGCAAGAGATTTGGGTGTCAACCAAATTGCTCATTTTTTGGACAGTATTATTTAGATAAGTTTTCATTCACAGCAAAATAAAGGAAGGTACAGAGGTTTTTTCATCTTTCCCTTGCCTCCAGACATGTACAGCTTCTCCTGTTATCAGTATCACTCATCAGAGTGGCACATTTGTTACAAGTTAGGAGCCTATAAAGATGTATCATGATCAACCAAAGTCCATAGCTTACATTAGGATTCACGCTTGGTGTACATCGTTTTGCTCACCTACCTTTCAATATTTATCTTTTGTGAATGTAGTGCAAAAAACCTTTTTGTAAATATCTTCTACAATCATAGGAATGTTTCTTGAATGAAGATTTTTAAAAAAATTTTATTTTATTTTTAAACTTAACAATATTGTATTAGTTTTGCCAAATATCGAAATGAATCCGCCACAGGTATACCTGTGTTCCCCATCCTGAACCCTCCTCCCTCCTCCCTCCCCATACCCTCCCTCTGGGTTGTCCCAGTGCACCAGCCCCAAGCATCCAGTATCGTGCATAGAACCTGGACTGGCGACTCGTTTCATATATGATATTCTACATGTTTCAATGCCATTCTCCCAAATCTCCCTTTTAAAAGTAGGATTGCTGAACCCTAGGGTCTGTGCATCCTAAATTTCTATAGCTGCTACCAAATTCCTGAGCAAAGTGTCTATATAAACTTACCTTAGTACCATATAGGAATATCCATTTTACCCTGGTGTAACTGATATTGAATGTTGCTCAGATCTGTAGATTTTTCTGATCTAATGTATGGCAGTATTTGCTCCTTGTATTAATTCCAATTTCCTTGATTACTTGGTATTTTTAAAGAAATTTATTTTTACTTTTGTTAATTATTTATAAATATCTCTGTTAACCTTTTTATTATTGAATTTGACACTTCTTATTACGTGTGTTGGTATCTTACTAACATGGCAAATACTTTAACTTGTCTTCAGTCTTTGTAAACAGTGCCTTTAATTATTAGAAACATTTGAGTAGTAAAATTTGTCAATTTTTTCTATGACTAGATATGTTTTAAAAGTATGGCGTTATAAAATTTAAAATGTTGGCCCTCGTTGTCTTTTGAAATTTCTCATGTGTTCATACATGCTGTCCGATTTTGCCAGGAGAACAGGGTTTCTCAATCTTAGGGAAAGAAAGAGAACGTTAAATTTCCTATTAAAAGTTACTTTCTCTTTACCACGCATATGATTCTGTAGAAAATGTCCTGCATCCAGTGGCAAAAGGAAGATAGCTGAGCTTAGTATTTGCAGAAAGTAAGGACAGAGTTTCTCAAGCTCAGCATTACTGACATTTGGGGGTGGTTGTATAATTCTTTGTGGCTGGGAGTGTGTCCTCTGCATTGTAGAATGCTGAACAGAATCCCTTGCTTTTGTTCACTAATGCCAACGTTGTCTGTGATGCCAAAATTGTCTCCAGAAGTTGCCAAACATTTCCTGAGGCCAAGTTGTCTCTTAGGTGAGCGCTACTGCTCTACAGCCTTTAATATATTATTCATAGTTATTTTTAATTTCCTGACAGTTAGTTTAAGTATGGTTCTGTTGATCTCTTCATGAGTTGTTTTTTTTGTGTTTTTGCTTGGGTTTCATAAATATTGATTGAATACTTAGCAATGTGTATAGAATAGTAGACTTTGACGAATATATTGTTTAGTACTAGACATACCTGTTTATTGTAGTTATGTTAGAGGAAGCACACTGTCCACCCTGGCCAGGCACTGTCGTAACCATTTGCATAAGTTGTTTTAAGACAGGAGGTCCTGGTAAGGAACACGGAACTAATAAGCCTCCATCAACCGGCAGAGTTTGGGAAAGGTCAAAATGAGACACCACATGTCCGACCACCTCCCAGAATCCTTCTCTCTGGCATTCATCTTGGCTGAACAAGGCGTGCACCACCAAGAAGCATTCTGAGTCAGAATGATTGGCTAAAGACAACCCGGAAGCTAATTCCATCACCATAAAACCTGAGACTGCAAGCCATGTGACAGAGCTGTTCTCCTGGGTTCCCTTACCCTACTGCTTTCCACTCGGGTGCCCTTTTCCCAATAAAATCTTTTGTTTTGTGAGCCCATGGGTCTCCTCAGACAATTCATTTTGGAGTGTTAGACAAGAGCCCAGTTTCGGGCCCTGGAAGGGGTCTCCCTTCCTGCAACAGTTATAGTCAATTTTTATTACTCTTGCTGTTACGTTTTTGCCTCCAGGGACTGATCCAAAAAAATATTACTGCAACTTATGTCAAAGACTGTTTGGCCTATGTCCTCTTCTAGGAGCTTTATTGTTTCATGTCTTGCATTTAGACCTTTAAATGCTTTTGAGTTTATATTTGTATATGGAGTGAGGAAACGTTCTAATCTCATTGCTTTATATTTGGCTGTTTAGTTTTCCCAGAACCACTTGTTGAAGAGACTGTTTTTTCTTCACGTATATTCTTGCCCATTTTGTCATAGATTAATTAGCCATAGGTGTGTGAATTTATTTCTGGGATTTCAATTATTTTCCAGTGATCTATGTGTTTGTTTTTGTGCCAGGACTGTGCTGCTTTGATTAATACAGATTTGTAGTATAGGGAAGTCTTGGAAGGTAATTATTTTTTCAAGATTGCTTCAAAAATTCAAAGTCTTTTGTGGTTTCTTCCTTCTTCTAACTTCAGGGTTTGTTTTTTCTTCTTTTTCTAATTCTTTTATATGTATGTCAGATAATTTGAGAGTT
Source organism: Bos taurus (assembly GCF_002263795.3). Taxonomy (NCBI): domain Eukaryota; kingdom Metazoa; phylum Chordata; class Mammalia; order Artiodactyla; family Bovidae; genus Bos; species Bos taurus. The sequence goes on along the minus strand of NC_037334.1, from coordinate 10,575,232 downwards.
TGCTTTCTGATATAGACCTGTATCATTATGAACTTCTCTCCTGGAAAAGCCTTTACTGCATCCTGAAAATTTTGGAATGTTATGTTTTCTTCCTTTTTCTATGTGTGTCAAGATATTTTCTTATTTCTTCTCAGATTTTAATCCTGACCCATTGGTTTTTTAGTAGCATGTTGTTTAGTCTTCACATGTTTGCTCTTTTCTCATTATTTTTTCTGTACTTGACTTCTAATCATTGTGATAGGAAAAGATGTTTGATATATTTTCTATCCTCTTAAACTTATTGAGACTTGTTTTGTGACATGTAGCCTATTTGAGAAGGAAATGGCAGTCCATTCCAGTATTCTTGCCTGGAAAATCCCGTGGAGAGAAGTCCCTGGTGGGCTACAGTCTACATGATCACAAAGAGTAGGATGCAACTGAGCAGACAGATATACACTCATGTGATCTATCCTGGAGAACATTCTATGTACATTTCTAAAGAGGATTGTGCACTCTGGTTCTTTTGGGATATAATGTATTGTAAATATCAGTTAGGTTCCCAACTGCTCTATTGTGGCATTTAGGATTTCTGTTGCTTTAATGACCTTCTGTCTGGATGATCTCTCTGATCAGTGTTCAGTTCAGTTCAGTTCAGTCACTCAGTCGTGTCTGACTCTTTGAGACCTCATGAATTGCAGCAGGCCAGGCCTCCCTGTACATCACAAACTCCTGGAGTTCACTCAGACTCACGTCCATCGCGTCAGTGATGCCATCCAGCCATCTCATCCTCTGTCGTCCCCTTCTCCTCCTGCCCCCAATCCCTTCCAGCATCAGAGTCTTTTTCAATGAGTCAACTCTTCGCATGAGGTGGCCAAAGTACTGGAGTTTCAGCTTCAGCATCATTGCCTCCAAAGAAATCCCAGGGCTGATCTCCTTCAGAATGGACTGGTTGGATCTCCTTGCAGTCCAAGAGACTCTCAAGAGTCTTCTCCAACACCACAGTTCAAAAGCATCAATTCTTTGGCGCTCAGCCTTCTTCACAGTCCAACTCTCACATCCATATATGACCACAGGAAAAACCATAGCCTTGACTAGACAGACCTTTGTTGGCAAAGTAATGTCAAAATTCTGCTTTTGAATATGCTGTCTAGGTTAGTCATAACTTTCCTTCCAAGGAGTAAGCATCTTTTAATTTCATGGCTGCAGTCACCATCTGCAGTAATGTTGGAGCCCCCCCCCCCCAACAAAATAAAGTCTGATACTATTTCCATTGTTTCCCCATCTATTTCCCATGAAATGATAGGACCGGATGCCATGATCTTCATTTTCTGAATGTTGACCTTCAAGCCAACTGTTTCATTCTCCACTTTCACTTTCATCAAGAGGCTTTTGAGTTCCTCTTCACTTTCTGCCATAAGGGTGGTGTTATCTGCATATCTGAGGTTATTGATATTTCTCCCTGCAATCTTGATTCCAGCCTGTGCCTCCTCCAGCCCAGCGTTTCTCATGATGTACTCTGCATATAAGTTAAATAAGCATGGTGACAATATACAGTCTTGACGTACTCCTTTTCCTATTTGGAACCAGTCTGTTGTTCCACGTCCAGTTCTAACTGTTGCTTCCTGACCTGCATACAGATTTCTCAAGAGGCAGGTCAGGTGGTCTGATATTCCCATCTCTCGAAGAATTTTCCACAGTTTATTGTGATCCACACAGTCAAAGGCTTTGGCATAGTCAATAAAGCAGAAATAAATGTTTTTCTGGAACTCTCTTGCTTTTTCCATGATCCAGCAGATGTTGGCAATTTGATCTCTGGTTCCTCTGCCTTTTCTAAAACCAGCTTGAACATCTGGAAGTTCACAGCTCACGTATTGCTAAAGCCTGGCTTGGAGAATTTTGAGCATTACTTTACTAGCATGTGAGATGAGTGCAATTGTGCGGTAGTTTGAGCTTTCTTCGGCATTGCCTTTCTTTGGGATTTGAATGAAAACTGACCTTTTCCAGTCCTGTGGCCACTGCTGAGTTTTCCAAATTTGCTGGCATATTGAGTGCAGCACTTTCACAGCATCATCTTTCAGGTGTTAAAGTCTCTGTTGGTTACCAGGAGCTGGGAGTTGGGGAAATAGAGAAATCTTGATTTTTAAAGGTCATGAAATTTTATTTATGCAGGGTAAATAAGTTCTGGTGATGTACAGTGTGGTTATAATAGATAATAATTATACTGTGTTATATAATTATATGCGTTTCCTGGTGGCTCAGAGGTTAAAGCGTCTGCCTGCAATGCAGGAGACCTGGGTTCGATCCCTGGGTCGGGAAGATCCCCTGGAGAAGGAAATGGCAACCCACTCCAGTACCAATCCCATGGACGGAGGAGCCTGGTGAGCTACAGTCCATGGGGTCGCAAAGAGTCAGATAGGACTGAGAGACTTTACTTATATAATTTTAAGTATATGATTATATACTTGAAATTTGCTCAGAGAGGAAAGTTTTAAAAATTTTTATTTATTTTAAATTGATAATTGGTTTACAATATTGGTTTTATTTCTGTCATACATCAACATGAATTAACCATAGGTGTACATATGTCCCCTCCTTGAGTCTTCCTCCCATCTCCCACCTATTCCCATCCCTCTTGTTTTTTGTACAGCCCAAGTTTGAGTTCCCTGAGTCATAGAGAAATTCCCACTGGCTATCTCTGTACATATGTTAGTGTATAGGCACCCATACTACTCTCTCCATTTAACTCACCCTCTCCCTCTTCTTCCCCACCCTTGTCCATGAGTCTATTCTCTATGTCTGTGTCTCCATTGCTGTTCTGTGAACAGATTTGTCAGTACCATCCTTCTAGATTCCATACATATGCATTAATATAGGATATTTGTTTCACTCCATATAATAGGCTCTAGATTCGTCCACCGGATTAGAATTGACTCAAATGTGCTCCTTTTTATGGCTGAGTAGTATTCCATTGTATACATGTGCCACAAATTCTTTATCTATTCATCTGTCAATGGACATCTAGCTGCTTCCAACTCCTGCCTATTGTATATAGTACTGCAATGAACTTTGTGGATACATGTGTCTTTTTCAGTTTTGGTTTCTTCAGAGTATATGCCTAGAAGTGGTATTGCTGGATCATATGGTAGTTTTATTCTTAATTATTTAAGGAATCTCCATACTGTCTTCTATAGTGGCTGTATCAATTTACATTCCAACCTGCAGTGTAGGAGGATTCCCTTTTCTCCATGCCCTCTCCAGCCCTTGTTGTTTTTTGAATTTTTGATTATGTCCATTCTGTCTGGGGTGAAGTGATATCTCACTATAGTTTTGATTTATATTTCTCTAATAATGAGTGATGCTGAGCATATCAGAGAAGAAATTTTAATTGTTCTCACAAAAGAAAAAAATGAAAAAGAACTATATGAGGTGATAGCTATGTTAATTATCTTGATTGTGATAGTCATTTCATAATGTATATGTATATCAAAGGATCATGTTGTACAACTTAAATATATACAATTTTAGTTTGTCAATTATACCTCAGTAAAGATAGAGAAAATTATAGTGCTGCAAACCTTCTGTATCTTTTTTTAAAGTATTAATTGTGATGAATAATGGTTTTTAATTTTTTTTAATTTTAATTTTTTAAAATTTATTTATTTTTCTTTTTTTAATTTTATTTTTAAACTTTACAATATTGTATTAGTTTTGCCAAATATCAAAATGAATCCGCCACAGGTATACCTGTGTTCCCCATCCTGAACCCTCCTCCCTCCTCCCTCCCCATACCCTCCCTCTGGGTCGTCCCAGTGCACCAGCCCCAAGCATCCAGTATCGTGCAATGAACCTGGACTGGCAACTCGTTTCATACATGATATTATATATGTTTCAGTGCCATTCTCCCAAATCTCCCCACCCTCTCCCTCTCCCACAGAGTCCATAAGACTGATCTATACATCAATGTCTCTTTTGCTGTCTCGTACACAGGGTTAAGAAATGCAAATCAAAACCACTATGAGGTACCATTTCACGCAGTCAGAATGGCTGCGATCCAAAAGTCTACAAGCAATAAAATGCTGGAGAGGGTGTGGAGAAAAGGGAACCCTCTTACATTGTTGGTGGGAATGCAGACTAGTACAGCCACTATGGAGAACAGTGTGGAGATTCCTTAAAAAACTGGAAATAGAACTGCCTTATGATCCAGCAATCCCACTGCTGGGCATACACACTGAGGAAACCAGAAGGGAAAGAGACACGTGTACCCCAATGTTCATCGCAGCACTGTTTATAATAGCCAGGACATGGAAGCAACCTAGATGCCCATCAGCAGATGAATGGATAAGAAAGCTGTGGTACATATACACAATGGAGTATTACTCAGCCATTAAAAAGAATACATTTGAATCAGTTCTAATGAGATGGATGAAACTGGAGCCTATTATACAGAGTGAAGTAAGCCAGAAAGAAAAACACCAATACAGTATACTAATGCATATATATGGAATTTAGAAAGATGGTAACAATAACCCTGAATCATGGTTTTTAAAAATTTTGTCTATTTATCTAAATTTTAGAAATTTATTAGAATAAAGTATAATATTTTAAATACATGTATAAGACAACAAAGTAATGGTTTCAAAGAGGAAGAGGAGTAGGGGGAGGGGAAAATAGGCAAGAGAGTTCAAGAGGGTGGTGATGAATGGAAAATACACCATCAGTGGTTGTCAAATGTAGTGTATTCAGAAGTTGAAATATATCAATACATAAAACATATAATGCTGTAAACCAATAGAAATGTCTTGATTAAAGTGAATTCTACATGGCAATCCCAATTTCCTAATACATCCCACTCCCTTCCCCACTCAGTAGCTATAAGTTTATTTGCTATATCTGTGATTCTATTTCTATTTTGCAAATAAGTTCATCTGTGCCACTTTTCTAGATTTCACATATAAGTGATTTTATATTAATAAAACATTTATTTTTCTCTTTATGAGTTACTTCACTCTGTATGACAATCTCTAGGTCCATCCACACCTCTGCTAATGGCACTAATCTGGTCCTTTTGATGTATAAACACTACTATGTATTATGTTCTGTGTAATATGTATTAACAAGAGGTGGCAAGATTGCACAGAAGAACTATACATGAAAGGTCTTAATGATCCAGATAATGATGGGTCACTCCCCTAGAACTGGATATCGTGGAATGTAAAGTCAAGTGGGGCTTGGGAAGAATTACTGCAAAAAAAAAATCTAGTGTAGGTGACGGAGTTCCAGTGGAGCTATGTACGAGACAGCAAAAGTGATGCTGATGTATGGAACAGTCTTATGGACTCTGTGGGAGAGGGAGAGGGTGGGAAGATTTGGGAGAATGGCATTGAAACATGTAAAATATCATGTATGAAACGAGATGCCAGTCCAGGTTCAATGCACGATACTGGATGCTTGGGGCTAGTGCACTGGGATGACCCAGAGGGATGGTATGGGGAGGGAGGAAGGAGGACGGTTCAGGATGGGGAGCACATGTATACCTGTGATGGATTCATTTTGATATTTGGCAAAACTAATACAATTATGTAAAGTTTAAAAATAAAATAAAATTTAAAAAAGAAAAAAGAAAAGAAAAAATATCCTAAGAGATGATGCTGTTAAAGTGCTTCATTCAATATGTCAGCAAATTTGGAAGAGTCAGCAGTTGCCATAGGACTGGAAAAGGTCAGTTTTCATTCCAGTCCCAAAGAAGGGCAATCCCAAAGAATGTTCAAACTACTGTACAACTGCACTCATTTCATATGCTAGCAAGGTTATGTTCAAAATCCTTCAAGCTAGGCTTCAAAAATACTCTAATTAAGAACTTAGATGTACAAGCTGGTCAAGTAATTATGTGCAGATGTGAGAGCTAGTGCATAAAGGATGGTAGGCTTGGAAGAATTGATGCTTTTGAATTGTGGTGTTGAAGACTCTTGAGAATCCCTTAGACTACAAGGAGATCAAACTGCTCAATCTTAAAGGAAATAAACCCTGGATATTCACTGAGAGGACTGTTTCTGAAGTTCCAATACAAAGAGCTGACTTACTGGAAAAGACTCTGATTCTGGGAAAGATTGAGGCAAAAGGAGAAAGGGATGTTGCAGGATGAGATGGTTAGATAGCATCACCAACTCAATAGACATGAATCTGAGCAAAAACGGGGAGATAGTGGAGAAAAGAGGAGTCTGGTGTGCTTGTAGTCTCTGGGGTGACAAGAAGTTGGACATGAGTTAGCTACTGAACAACAATATGTATAAAATAGATAATGAGAACCTACTGTATAGTACAGGGAACTCTACTTAATGCTTTGTAGTGACCTAAATTGGAAGGAAGTATGAAAAAGAGCAGATACATATAACTGATTGACTTTGCTGTACAGCAGAAACTAAAGCAACATATAAAGCAAATATACTCCAGTATAATTAATAAAAAGTATAATAACTAGAGTATTAAGTTGTACTATAATAAAACTTTCAGGGCTAGGAAAAATGTATCCTACATTTTTAAATGTGTTAATGGGTTATCATATAATGAACATACACCAGTTCAGTTCAGTTGCTTAGTCGTGTTCAACTCTTTGCGACCCCATGAATTGCAGCACGCCAGGCCTCCCTGTCCATCACCAACTCCCGGAGTTTACCCAAACCCATGTCCATTGAGTTGGTGATGACATCTAACATCTCATCCTCTGTTGTCCCCTTGTACTCCTGCCCTCAATTTTTCCCAGCATCAGGGTCTTTTCCAATGAGTCAGCTCTTTGCATCAGTTGGCCAAAGTATTGAAGTTTCAGCTTCAACATCAGTCCTTCCAAAGAAGACCCAGGACTGATTTCTTTAGGATGGACTGGTTGGATCCCCTTGCAGTCAAAGGGACTCTCAACAGTCTTCTCCAACATCACAGTTCAAAAGCATCAATTCTTTGGCACTCAGCTTTCTTTATAGTCCAACTCTCACATCCATACATGACCACTGGGAAAACCATAGCCTTGACTAGATGGACCTTTGTTGACAAAGTAATGTCTCTGCTTTTGAATATGCTATCTAGGTTGATCATAACTTTCCTTCCAAGGAGTAAGCACCTTTTAATTTCATGGCTGCAGTCACCAGCTGCAGTCATTTTGGAGCCCAGAAAAATAAAGTCAGCCACTGTTTCCACTATTTCCCCATCTGTTTGCCATGAAGTGTTGGGACAGGATACCATGATCTTAGTTTTCTGAATGCTGAGCTTTAAGCCAACTTTTTCTCTCTTCTTTCTCACCTTCATCAAGAGGCCCTTTAGTTCTTCTAAAGGGTGATACCACCCTTGCCATAAGGGTGGTATCATCCGCATATCTGAGGTTCTTGATATTTCTCCCAGCAATCTTGATTCCAGCCTGTGCCTCCTCCAGCCCAGCGTTTCTCATGATGTACTCTGCATAGAAGTTAAATAAACATGATGACAATATGCAGCCTTGACGTACTCCTTTTCCTATTTGGAACCAGTTTTTTGTTCCATGTCCAGTTCTAACTGTTGCTTCCTGATCTGCATACAGGTTTCTCAAGACGCAGGTCAGGTGGTCTGGTATGCCCATCTCTTGAAGAATTTTCCACAGTTTATTGTGATCCACACAGTCAAAGGCTTTGGCATAGTCAATAAAGCAGAAATAGATGTGTTTTTTTTTTTTTTTGAACTCTCTTGCTTTTTTGATTATCCAGCTGATGTTGGCAACTTGATTTCTGGTTCCTCTGTCTTTTCTAAAACCAGTTTGAACATCTGGAAATTCACAGTTCACGTATTGCTGAAGCTTGGCTTGGAGAACTTTAAGCATCACTTTACTAATGTGTGAGATGAGTGCAATTGTGCAGTGGTTTGAGCATTCTTTGGCAATGCTTTTCTTTGGGATTGGAATGAAAACTGACCTTTTCCAGTTCTGTGGCCACTGCCGAGTTTTCCAAATTTGCTGGCATATTGAGTGCAGCACTTTCACAGCATCACCTTTCAGGATTTGAAATAGCTCAACTGGAATTCCATCACCTCCACTAGCTTTATTCGTAGTGATGCTTCCTAAGGCCCACTTGATTTCCCATTCCAGGATGTCTGGCTCTAGGTGATTAATGACACCATCGTGATTATATGGGTCGTGAAGACCTTTTTTGTACAGTTCTTCTGTTTATTCTTGCCACCTCTTCTTACTATCTTCTGCTTCTGTTAGGTCCATACCATTTCTGTCCTTTATTGAGCCCATATTTGCATGAAATGTTCCCTTGGTAGCTCTAATATTCTTGAAGAGATGGCTAGTCTTTCCCATTCTATTGTTTTCCTCTATTTCTTTGCATTGATCGCTGAGGAAGGCTTTTATATCTCTCCTTGCTATTATTTGGAATTCTGCATTCAGATGCTTATATCTTTCCTTTTCTCCTTTGCTTTTCACTTCCCTCCTTTTCACAGCTATTTGTAAGGTCTCCTCAGACAACCACTTTGTTTTTTTTTTTGCATTTCTTTTTCTTGGTGATGGTCTTGATTCCTGTCTCTTGTACAGTGCCATGAACCTCCGTCCATAGTTCATCAGGTACTCTGTCTATCAGATCCAGTCCCTTAAATCTATTTCTCACTTTCACTGAATAGTCATAAGGAATTTGATTAAGTCATACCTGAATGGTCTAGTGGTTTCCATTTTCTTCAATTTCAGCGTGAATTTGCCAATAAGGAGTTCATGATCTGAGCCACAGTCAGCTCCTGGTCTTGTTTTTGCTGACTATACATAGTCAATGCTATTATCAGGAAAACAACATGGGCACCATCCAAGAAAAACCCTTTCTCATTCCTCCTCTTAACTTGTACTTTATTCCTTTTTTTTTTTTTTTTAATACAAAAGTCACCACTGGCTTCCCTGGTGGCTGCGATGATAAAGAATCTGCCTGCAATGTGGGAGACCTGGGTTTGATCCAAGAGTCAGGAAGATCCCCTGGAGAAGAGAATGGCAACCGACTACAATATTCTTGCTTAAAGGATTCCATGGACAGAGGAGCCTGGCAGGCTTCACAGTCCATGCGGTCACAAAGAATCCCACATGACTGAGCCTCTTTCACTTCACTTTAATTTCTTTCTTTTTTTTAAAAATTATTTATTTTTTTTCTAATTTTATTTTATTTTTAAACTTTACATAATTGTATTAGTTTTGCCAAATATCAAAATGAATCCGCCACAGGTATACATGTGTTCCCCATCCTGAACCCTCCTCCCTCCTCCCTCCCCATACCATCCCTCTGGGTCGTCCCAGTGCACTAGCCCCAAGCATCCAGTATCGTGCATCGAACCTGGACTGGCATCTCGTTTCATACATGATATTTTACATGTTTCAATGCCATTCTCCCAAATCTTCCCACCCTCTCCCTCTCCCACAGAGTCCATAAGACTGTTCTATACGTCAGTGTCTCTTTTGCTGTCTCGTACACCGGGTTATTGTTACCATCTTTCTAAATTCCATATATATGCGTTAGTATACTGTATTTATGTTTTTCTTTCTGGCTTACTTCACTCTGTATAATAGGCTCCAGTTTCATCCACCTCATTAGAACTGATTCAAATGTATTCTTTTTAATGGCTGACATAGGCAAAACACTCTCCGACATACATCACAGCAGGATCCTCTATGACCCACCTCCCAGAATATTGGAAATAAAAGCAATAATAAACAAATGGGACCTAATTAACCTTAAAAGCTTCTGCACATCAAAGGAAACTATTAGCAAGGTGAAAAGACAGCCTTCAGAATGGGAGAAAATAATAGCAAATGAAACAACCGACAAACAACTAATCTCAAAAATATACAAGCAACTCCTACAGCTCAACTCCAGAAAAATAAAAGACCCAATCAAAAAATGGGCCAAAGAACTAAATAGACATTTCTCCAAAGAAGACATACAGATGGCTAACAAACACATGAAAAGATGCTCAACATCACTCATTATCAGAGAAATGCAAATCAAAACCACTATGAGGTACCATCTCACCCCAGTCAGAATGGCTGCGATCCAAAAGTCTACAAATAATAAATGCTGGAGAGGGTGTGGAGAAAAGGGAACTCTCTTACACTGTTGGTGGGAATGCAAACTAGTACAGCCACTATGGAGAACAGTGTGGAGATTCCTTAAAAAACTGGAAATAGAACTGCCTTATGATCCAGCAATCCCACTGCTGGGCATACACACTGAGGAAACCAGAAGGGAAAGAGACACGTGTACCCCAATGTTCATCGCAGCACTGTTTATAATAGCCAGGACATGGAAGCAACCTAGATGTCCATCAGCAGATGAATGGATAAGAAAGCTGCGGTACATATACACTTTAATTTCTAAGCCAGTAGATTAACTATGTTGCTGCTGCTGCTAAGTTGCTTCAGTCGTGTCCGACTCTGTGCGACCCCACAGAGGGCAGCCCACCAGGCTCCCCCATCCCTGGGATTCTCCAGGCAAGAACGCTGGAGTGGGTTGCCATTTCCTTCTCCAATGCATGAAAGTGAAAAGTGAAAGTGAAGTTGCTCAGTCGTGTCCGACTCTAGCCACCCCATGGACTGTAGCCTACCAGGCTCCTCTGTCCATGGGATTTTCTAGGCAAAAGTACTGGAGTGGGCTGCCATTGTTATATCTATTAATATTAAAAAAAAAAAAAAACTTTTATAACTGAATACAAACAGCATGTGTCTTATGTGTCTGGTTTCTTTTACTCAGTGTTATGTTTGTGATAACCACCCATAAAGATATTTTGTCCTTTTCTAATCTTGGGTAGCATTCCATTGTGTGAAAGCACTGCAGTTTATTTACTTGATTCATGGCCATTTGGATTGTTTTCAGTTTTTTTTTGTTTGTTTGTTTTGTTTTTTACTATTGTTGTTACTATAAATCAAGCTGCAATGAACATACTTTACATCTTTTGTGCACTTATGCATTCAATTCTTTGGGGTTTTTAAGAATGAAATTGATGGATCAGAGTGTAGATATAATTTTCATAGACACTGCTGAATAATTTTTTAAAGGAGGGTTGCCAGTTTTTATTTCTATCAATGTATGGGTTCCACTTGTCCACATGTTCTGTTATGCTTACTGTTTTCCATCATTTAAATTTTAATTATTCTTTTGAGTATGTAGTGAGTGTTTAGTAGATTTTAAAACATTTCCAAAAATAAACATTATCTCAGAATAATTTTGTATTTCTAGAAAAGCTGCAAAGTTGGTAGAGAAAATCCTGTATGTTTTACACCCAGATTTTCCTGTGTTAAAGTATTACAGAACAATGATACTTTGGTCAACAGTTAGAAATTAACATTGATGAAAACCATGAGAAATATGTTATTATTAGCCAAACTATAGACTATATTTGGATTTCACCATTTCCCTCCACTAATATTCTTTTCCTGTTTGAAAATCAAAGACAAGAAACAACATTGCACTTAGGGACTTTTTTTTTGTGTGTGTGGGTGTGTGTGTGGTTTCCATTTCCCCTTTTTTGATGACTAACAAGGTTTCACACACCTTCATACACATATTGATCATTTGCATATCTTCTGTGAAACTCAGTACGTTACTCAATTCTCCATTTGGTTGTATTTGTTTTCTGGAGTTCTTTGTATGTTTTAAAGTTTTTAAAAATATATTTATTTATTTTACTTGGAGGCTAATTACTTCACAATATTGTATTGGTTTTGCCATACATCAACATGAATCCACCATGGGTGTACACGTGTTCCCCATTCTGAACCCCCTCCCACCTCCCTCCCCATACCATCCCTCTGGGTCATCCCAGTGCACCAGCCCCAAGCATCCTGTATCATGCATCGAACCTGGACTGGCGATTCATTTCACGTATGATATTATACATGTTTCAATGCCCAAATCATCCCACCCTCCCAAATCATCCCAAATCATCCCACCTTCACCCTCTCGCACAGAGTCCAAAAGACTGTTCTATACATCTGTGTCTTTTTTGCTGTCTCGCATATAGCGTTATCATTACCATCTTTCTAAATTCCATATATATGCATTAGTATACTGTAATGGTGTTTTTCTTTCTGCCTTACTTCACTCTGTATAATAGGCTCCAGTTTCATCCAACTCATTAGAACTGATTCAAATGTATTTTTTTAATGGCTGAGAAATACTCCATTGTGTATATGTACCACTGCTTTCTTATCCATTCATCTGCTGATGGACATCTAGGTTGCTTCCATGTCCTGGCTATTATAAGCAGTCCTGTGATGAACATTGGGGTACACATGTCTCTTTCAATTCTGGTTTCCTTGGTGTGTATGCCCAGCAGTGGGATTGCTGGATCATAAGGCAGTTCTATTTCCAGTTTTTTAAGGAATCTCCACACTGTTCTCCATAGTGGCTGTACTAGTTTGCATTCCCACCAACAGTGTAAGAGGGTTGCCTTTTCTCCACACCCTCTCCAGCATTTATTATTTGTAGACTTTTGGATAGCAGCCATTCTGACTGGCGTGAAATGGTACTTCATTGTGGTTTTGATTTGCATTTCTCTGAAAATGAGTGATGTTGAGCATCTTTTCATGTGTTTGTTAGCCATCTGTATGTCTTCTTTGGAGAAATGTCTATTTAGTTCTTTGGCCCATTTTTTGATTGGGTCTTTTATTTTTCTGGAATTGAGCTGTAGGAGTTGCTTGTGTATTTTTGAGATTAGTTGTTTGTCAGTTGCTTCATTTGCTATTATTTTCTCCCATTCTGAAGGCTGTCTTTTCATCTTGTTTATAGTTTCCTTTGTTGTGCAGAAGCTTTTAATTTTAATGAGGTCCCATTTGTTTATTATTGCTTTTATTTCCAATATTCTGGAAGGTGGGTCATAGTGGATCCTGCTGTGGCTTATGTCCGAGTGTTTTGCCTATGTTCTCCTCTAGGAGTTTTATAGTTTCTGGTCTTATGTTTAGATCTTTAATCCATTTTGAGTTTATTTTTGTGTGTGGTGTTAGAAAGTGTTCTAGTTTCATTGTTTTACAAGTGGTTGACCAGTTTTCCCAGCACCACTTGTTAAAGAGATTGTCTTTAATCCATTGTATATTCTTGCCTCCTTTGTCAAAGATAAGGTGTCCATATGTGCGTGAATTTATCTCTGGGCTTTCTATTTTGTTCCATTGATCTATATTTTTGTCTTTGTGCCAGTACCATACTGTCTTGATGACTGTGGCTTTGTAGTAGAGCCTGAAGTCAGGCAGGTTGTATTCCTCTAGTTCCATTCTTCTTTCTCAAGATTGCTTTGGCTATTCGTGTTTTTTTTTTTTTTTTTCCTTGTATTTCTGTACAAATTTTGAAAGTATTTGTTCTAGCTCTGTGAAAAATACCGTTGGTAGCTTGATAGGGATTGCATAGAATCTATAGGTTGCTTTGGGTAGTATACTCATTTTCACTATATTGATTCTTCCAATCCATTAACATGGTATATTTCTCCATCTATTGGTGTCCTCTTTGATTTCTTTCACCAGTGTTTTATAGTTTTCTACATATAGGTCCTTAGTTTCTTTAGGTAGATATATTCCTAAGTATTTAAATCTTTTCGTTGCAATGGTGAATGGAATTTTTTTTTAAATTTCTTTCTATTTTCTCATTATTTGTTTATAGGAATGCAAGGGATTTCTGTGTGTAAATTTTATAACTTTCAACTTTACTATATTCATTGATTAGCTCTAGTAATTTTCGGGTGGAGTCTTTAGGGTTTTCTATGTAGAGGATCATGTCATCTGTAAACTGTGAGAGTTACTCCTTCTCTTTCAATCTGGATTCCTTTTATTTCTTTTTCTGCTCTGATTGCTGTGGCCAAAACTTCCAAAACTATGTTGAATAGTAGTGGTGAGAGCGGGCACCCTTGTTTTGTTCCTAACTTTGGGGGAAATGCTTTCAATTTTTCACCATTGAGGATAATGTTTGCTGTGGGTTTGTCATATATAGCTTCTATTATGTTGAGGTATGTTCCTTCTATTCCTGCTTTCTGAAGAGTTTTTTTTTTTTTTATCATAAATTGATGTTGAATTTTGTCAAAGGCTTTCTCTGCATCTATTGAGACAATCATATGGTTTTTATTCTTCAATTTGTTAATGTGGTGTATTACATTGATTGATTTGAGGATATTGAAGAATCCTTGCATCCCTGGGATAAAGCCCACTTGGTCATGATGTATGATCTTTTTAATGTGTTGTTGGATTCTGATTGCTAAAATTTTGTTAAGGATTTTTGCATCTATGTTCATCAGTGATATTGGCCTGTAGTTTTCTTTTTCTGTGGCGTCTTTGTCAGGTTTTGGTATTAGGATGATGGTGGCCTCATAGAATGAGTTTGGAAGTTTACCTTCCTCTGCAATTTTCTGGAAGAGTTTGAGTAGGATAGGTGTTAGCTCTTCTCTAAATTTTTGGTAGAATTTAGCTGTGAAGCCGTCTGGACCTGGGCTTTTGTTTGCTGGGAGATTTCTGATTTCAGTTTCAATTTCCGTGCTTGTGTTGGGTTTGTTAAGATTTTCTATTTCTTGCTTTTCAGGTTTGGAAAGTTGTACTTTTCTAGGAATTTGTCCATTTCTTCCAAGTTGTCCATTTTATTGGCATATAATTGCTGATAGTAATCTCTTATGATCCTTTGTATTTCTGTGTTGTCTGTTGTTATCTCTCCATTTTCTTTTCTACTTTTATTGATTTGATTTTTCTCCCTTTGTTTCTTGATGAGTCTGGCTAATGGTTTGTCAATTTTATTTATCCTCTCAAAGAACCAGCTTTTGGCTTTGTTGATTTTTGCTATGGTCTCTTCTGTTTCTTTTGCATTTATTTCTGCCCTAATTTTTAAGGTTTCTTTCCTTGTACTAACTCTGGGGTTCTTAATTTCTTCCTTTTCTGGTTGCTTTAGGTGTAGAGTTAGTTTATTTATTAGACTTTTTTCTTCTTTCTTGAGGTATGCCTGTATTGCTATGAACCTTCTACTTAGCACTGCTTTTTCAGTGTCCCATAGGTTTTGGGTTGTTTTGTTTTCATTTTCACTCATTTCTATGCATATTTTGATTTCTTTTTTGATTTCTTCTGTGATTTGTTGATTATTCAGCAGAATTATCATGATTCTTTCAGGAAGACAAGTGAAGACAAATGTTGTTCAACCTCCATATGTTGCCATTTTTAATTTGTTTTCTCCTGTAATTGAGATCTAATCTTACTGCATTATGGTTAGAAAAGACGCCTGGGATGATTTCTTTTTTTTTTTTTTTTTTTGAATTTACCAAGGCTAGATTTATGGCCCAGGATGTGATCTATCCTGAAGAATGTTCTGTGTGCACTTAAGAAAAAGATGAAATTCATTGTTTTGGGGTGAAATGTCCTATAGATATCAATTAGGTCTAACTGGTCTATTGAATCATTTAAAGTTTGTGTTTCCTTGTTAATTTTCTGTTTAGTTGATCTATCCATAGATGTGAGTGGGGTATTAAAGCCTCCCACTATTATTTTGTTATTGTTAATTTCCCCTTTCATCCTTGTTAGCATTTGTCTTACATATTGCGGTTCTCCTGTTGGGTGCATATATATTTATAATTGTTATATCTTCTTCTTGGATTGGCCCTTTGATGATTATATAGTGTCTTTCTTTGTCTCTTTTCACAGCTTTTGTTTTAAAGTCTATTTTATCTGATATGAGTATTGCTACTCCAGCTTTCTTTTGGTCTCTATTTGCATGGAATACCTTTTCCCAGCCCTTCACTTTCAGTCTGTATGAGTCCCTTGTTTTGAGGTGGGTCTCTTTTAGACAACATGTATAGGGGTCTTGTTTTTGTATCCATCTTTGTCTTTTGGTTGGGGCATTCAACCCATTTATGTTTAAGGTAATTATTGATAAGTATGATCCCATTGCCATTTGCTTTATTGTTTTGGGTTCAAGTTTATACACCCTTTTGGTGTTTCCTGTCTAGAGAAGATCCTTCAGCATTTGTTGGAGAGCTGGTTTGGTGGTGCTGAATTCTCTCAACTTTTGCTTGTCTGTTAAGCTTTTGATTTCTCCTTCATATTTGAATGAGATCGTTGCTGGGTACAGTAATCTGGGCTGTAGATTATTTTCTTTCATCACTTTAAGTATATCCTGCCATTCCCTCCTGGTCTGAAGAGTTTCTATTAAAAGATCAGCTGTTATCCTTATGGGAATCCCTGTTTGTGTTATTTTTCCCTTGCTGTTTTTGATATTTGTTCTTTGTGTTTGATCTTTGTTAATTTGATTAATATGTGTCTTGGGGTGTTTCTCTTGGGTTTTCCTGTTTGGGACCTCTGGGTTTCTTGGCCTTGGGTGATTATTTCCTTCCCCATTTTAGGGAAGCTTTCAACTATTATCTCCTCAAGTATTTTCTCATGGTCTCTTTTTTTCTTCTTATTCTGGGACTCCTATGATTCAAATATTGGGGCCTTTAACATTGTCCCAGAGGTCTCTGAGATTGTCCTCATTTCTTTTAATTCGTTTTTCTTTTTTCCTTTCTGATTCATTTATTTCTACCATTCTATCTTCTACCTCACCAATCTTATCTTCTGCTTCCGTTATTCTACTGTTGGTTCTCTCCAGAGTGTTTTTGATATCATTTATTGCACTATTCATTATATATTGACTCTTTTTTATTTATTCAAGGTCCTTGTTAAACCTTTCTTGCATCTTCTCAGTCCTTGTCTCCAGGCTATTTATCTGTGATTCCATTTTGTTTTCAAGATTAATTTTCACTATCATTATTAGGAATTCTTTATGAGGTAGATTCCCTATCTCTTCCTCTTTTGTTTGGTTTGGTGGGCATTTGTCCTGTTCCTTTACCTGCTGGATATTTCTCTGTCTCTTCATCTTGTTTGTATTGCTGTGTTTGGGGTGGCCTTTCTGTATTCTGGCAGTTTGTGGAGTTCTCTTTATTGTGGAGTTTCCTCACTGTGGGTGGGGTTGTACGGGTGGCTTGTTAAGGTTTCCTGGTTAGGGAAGCTTGTGTAGGTGTTGTGGTGGGTGGAGCTGGATTTCTTTTCTCTGGAGTGCAATGAAATGTCCAGTAGGGAGTTACGAGATGTCAATGGGTTTGGAGTGACTTTGGGTAGCCTGTATATTGAAGCTCAGGGCTATGTTCCTGTGTTGCTGGAGAATTTGCATGGTATGTCTTGCTCTGGAACTTGTTAGCCCTTTGGTGGTGCTTGGTTTCAGGGTAGGTATGGAGGCATTTGATGAGCTCCTGTCAATTAATGTTCCCTGGAGTCAGGAGTTCTCTGGTGTTCTCAGGATTTGGACTTGAGCCTCCTGCTTCTGGTTTTCAGTCTTATTTTTACAGTAGCCTCAAGACTTCTCCATTTATACAGCAGTGATGATAAACATCTAGGTTAATGATGAAAAGTGTCTCCAGTGAGGGACACCTGGAGACGTATACACAGAGTTACATGGAGAAGAGAAGAGGGAGGAGGGAGATAGAAGTGACCAGGATGAGATGAGATGGAATCAAAAGAGGAGAGAGCAAGATAGCCAGTAATCACTTTCCTATGTGCTCTGCACAGTCTGGATCCCTCAGAGATGTTCACGGAGTTACACAGAGAAGAGAAGAGGGAGGAAGGAGACAGAGATGGCTAGGAGGATAAAGGGGGAATCAAAAGAAGAGAGATAGATCCAGTCAGTAATCAGTTCCCTAAGTGTTCTCCACAGTCCAGAACACACAAAGAGATTCACAGAGTTGGGTAGAGAAGAGCAGGGGGAGGGAGGAGATAGAGGCGACCTGTGGAGAAAAAGGAGAGTCCAAAGGGGGAGAGAGCAATCAGGCCAGTGATCTCACTCCCAAGTAAAAATGGGTAATGAAGATTGGGTTCTTAAAGGTAGAAAATTGATAACAAATACCAAAAAGCAAAGATTAAAAATCTAGAGTAGAGGTTGGATTAAAAAAAAAAAAAAAAAAAAAAACAATATTAAAGAAAAAAAAAAAAACAGTCACAAAAATTATAAAATCTATATATATGAAGTTTGCTTAAAAATATAGGGGTCTCTGTCTCTCTTTTTTTTTTCAAAGTAATAGTTGGTTATAAAAACGAAAATTAATAGAGGACTTAAAAAAATTAAAGATTGATAGTAAAAGTAGTGAAAATATATCTCGGAGTTTCTCTGGTGTTGTTGTGGGCAGTGTGGAGTCATTTTATTTTTAGTTTCTTGATCTGGCTTATATTTCTCAAGATCTATAGGCTCCTTCTTATGTCGTTGGTACTAACTACAGGGTTTTAATCTATTGCACCTGTCACTTCCAAGGAGGTTCCCTCTGTTTAGCATCTTCTGTTTGCTGGTCTCTTCCGTGTCTAATTTCCGCCCTGACACAAGGGGGCGGTGGTGGTCACTTTTTTAGGCTCACTTTTTCAGTGGTGCTGTGGGGAGGGAGGGACCCTGCAAATGAATAACATTGTCGTGTGTTCACAGTGTTTCAGCCACACTGGGTTTGCCGCCGCTCATGGCGTGTGTGCTTTCCCTCTCTACATTACTTAGGCTCTAGGTTGTTCTGTTGGGAACTGTCTGAGGCTGGACCTGGGTTATATGCACTTCCCAGGTCTAAGTCGCTCAGGTTCAGGTACTTGGGTAGTCCTCAGAGGCGCAGACTCGGTTGGGCCTGAGTTTTGTGCCCTTCACAGGCCCGAGCAGCTCAGGTGACGAGGTGTTTGGCAAGAGCGGTTGCTGCAACTTATAGCCTCCCCCATCCCTGCCACTTGGTTTTCTAGCTGTATAATCAGCTCACCTTCTCAGATGGATGAGACCATCCAGAATCCCAAGAAGTCTTGGTTAGCAATGAAGCCTGCTTGCCTGCTTGCAGCTTGGTAGATAATGCCTCTCTGGGGCTGCGATTGCCCCCTTCTGTCTCTGGCTGCCTGTCACCAGAGAGGGATGGTCTGTAGCTGGCTAGTTCTGTTCAGTCCTTTGTTCTGTGAGCAGGCGTGATGGTGTCTTTGGTTAGGGCTTTTCACGGAATAGCTATCCCACAGTCTGGTTTGCTATCCCAAGTTAGTTCCCTCAGATTGCCCTCAGGGCATTCAGGCCCAGTTTTTAAGCAATACAGCCTGCGCCTCCCTGCCCAGCCCCTGCTTGCTAGTGGAGGATGCAGGTGTCTACGCTGCCTCTAGCTGTGGGAGTTACCGTTGGGCACGTCGTCTATGGGTTTTAACTGTTTATTTATTTTTCCTCCTGTTTATGTTGCCCTCTGTGGTTCCAAGGTTCACCACAGACTCAGCAGTGAGAGTGTTCCCTGGTGTTTGGAAACTTCTCTCTTTTTTAAGACTCCCTTCCCAGGATGGATCTCCATCCCTACCTCTTTTGTCTCTCTTTTTATCTTTTATATTTTTTTCTACCTCCTTTTGAAGACAATGGGCTGCTTTTCTGGGTGCCTGATGTCCTCTGCTGGTGTTCAGAAGTTATTTTGTGACATTTATTCATTGTTCAAATGTTCTTTTGTTCAATTTGTGGGGGAGAAAGTGGTATCCCCATCCTATTCGTTCACCATTTTACGACCGTCCCATCTAGAGTTTTTTTTTTTTTTTTTTTGTCAAATACTGGCATTGAAACTATCTCCTTATTCTTACTCTCTCAATGGTGTCTTTTGATGAATCAAAGAAATTCTCCATCTTCATCAAGTCCAGCTTAGCTACATTTCTTCTGTAGTTACATCTTTTTAAAAAGATAATTTTGGTCATTAGGAGTTCTTTCAAATGGCTCCTATGTCCCTTTGATATTATATATCCCCACTATGGCAAAGTTTTTTTTTTTTTTAATTCCTTCTTATTTATGGCACTATAAAATGATCCAGGCTCATCTTACATATTTTCAGCTCCCGACCTAAAAATAGTCATTGCTTCAAGAGGTCCTGGTTCATTCCATTGGTGAATTGTATTAGAAATCAAGATCTGGGACTTTCCTGGTCATTCAGTGGTTAAGACTGAAAGCTTCTAGTGTAGGGGAGCTTGAGGCCTGGTTGGGGAACTAAGAACTCTGGGCAGAGAACTAAGATCCCACATATTGTGCAACATAGCCAAAACAAACTAATAAACAAAAGTACATCTGGACTCCAGTTGTTTGTTTCTACTGGAGTCTTTAGGCCCTCTAATTGATAAACAAGGAGATACATATATGTGTGCTTGGCTTCCATGATGGCTCAGTGGTAAAGAATCTGCTTGCAATGTAGGAAACACAGGTTTAACTCCCTGGGGAGAGAAGAGGACCTAGAGGAAGAAATGGCAAACCATTCCAGTATTCTTGCCTGGGAAATCCCATGGACAGAGGAGTCTGGTGGGCTACTGTCCATGGCATCACAAAAGATTTGGATATGACTTAGCAACTAAATAACAACATGTGTGTATATTAACTTATGTCCATGCATACATGTTTTGTCACTCAGTTGTTCCAACTCTTTGGGCTCCCATGGACTGTAGCCTGCCAGGTTTCTCTGTCCATGAGATTCTCCAGGCAAGAACCCTGGGGTGGGTTGCCATGCCCTCCTCCAGGGGATCTTCCTGACCCAGGAATTAAATCCAGGTCTCCTGCATTGGCAAGCAGATTCTTTACCACTGAACTACCAGGAAAGGCATATACTAATCTGTGTATGTATCTATATATATATAACCTGTGTATTTATGTCTCTAACTCAAATTTATTAGCATAAAACTTACTCCAACCCAGTCCCCTTTCTTATGTGTAAACACCACTGCAATACTGAGATTCTGGGTTTTCCCATCTATCATCCACTTAATTGTTCTGTTTCAGTATACACATATAGAAGCATAAGAATTATTAATCTATATTATAGTGGAATATAAATTTATCAACTTGATTACAGTAATTATGTAAAATTCCTTTGCCTTTAATTTTATAATCTCTACTATAAAAAAACAGAGATGTTACTTTGCCAATAAAGGTCCATCTAGTCAAAGCTATGGTTTTGCCAGCAGTCATGTATGGATGTGAGAGTTGAACTATAAAGAAAGCTGAGCACCAAAGAATTGATGCTTTTCAACTGTGGTGTTGGAGAAGACTCTTGAGAGTCCCTTGGACTGCAAGCAGATCCAACCAGTCCATCCTAAGGGAAGTTCAGTCCTAAACTTTCATATTGGAAGGACAGATGCTGAAGCTGAAACTTCAATACTTTGGCCACCTTATTTGAAAAGATCATAATGCTGGGAAAGATTGGAGGCAGGAGGAGAATGGGATGACAGAGGATGAGATGGTTGGATGGCATCACCAACTCTATGGACATGAGTTTGAGTAAGCTCCGGGAGTTGGTGATGGACAGGGAAGTCTGGTGTGCTGCAGTCCATGGGGTCGCAAAGAGTCGGACACGACTGAGAGACTGAACTGAACTGAACTGAACTCATTTCCAATGTTACTTAGTTCACCACTGTTTTCCCCTCTTCCTTCAGTGAAGGTGTTCCATTCATTTGAATACAATTAGATATTTTTGCCCACAGTCTGCATTCCATCCTGGAATTCACACGACTGAAGCGACTTAGCAGCAGCAGCAGCGGCAGGTTTTTGATTACTTGAATATATAACTTAGTAGTGCTTCCCAGGTGTCAGAGTAGTAAAGAATTTGCCTGTCAATGCAGGAGGTGCAGGAGGTGTGGTTTTGATCCCTGGGTTGGGAAGATATCCTGGAGGAGGAAATGGCAACCCACTCCATTATTCTTGACTGAAAAATTCCATGATCAGAGGAGCCTGCTGGGCTACAGTCCTTGGAGTCCCAAAGAGTCGGACATGACTGAATAACTACGTAAGCACGCAGATACCTAGTAGTACTACTGCTGGATTGTATGGTGAGATTATACTTAGCTTCAGAAAAATCTACAAAACTGTCCTCCTAAATGGCTATGCTGTTTTTTAATCCTACTAGCAATGAATGAGCGTTTGTGTTGCTCCAACTACTTGTCAGCAATTGGTATGTCAAGTTTTTGTTTTGTTTTGAGCCATTCTAATTTGTATATTTTGGTATCTCATTGTTGTAGATTCTAATTATCTAAATGATAAATGATGCTGTGCATTTTCCCAGACACTTTTTTGCCGTCAGTGTTTCTTCTCTGGTGAGATGTCTTTGCGTTCATAGTGTGATGTCACTTTAGTCGTGTCTGACTCTGCCACTCCATGGACTGTAGCTTGTCAGGCTCCTCTGTCCATGGGGTTCTGCAGGCAAGAACACTGGAATGGGTTGCCATGCCCTCCTCCAGGGGATCGTCCTGACCCAGGGATCAAACCCCCATTTGTCTCCTGTGTTGGCAGGAGGGTTCTTTACCACTAAAACCACCTGGGAAGCCCTTCAGACCTTTAGCCCATTTTTAAACTGAGTTATTTGATTCTTCGGTGAATTTAAGTTTTATGTATTTTGGGGATACAAATCCTTTATTAGATACATGTTTTTCATGTACTTTTTCAAAGACTGTGGTTTAATCTATTATTTCTCTTAACAATGCCTTTTGTAAAGCAGAAGGTTTTTTAGTTTTTATTTTAATGAAATACAACTTATTTTTTCATGAATTATTATTTTTGTGCTGTATCTAAAAGCTCCTTATGAAACCTAAGACACTCGAGATTTCCCTTAGTGATTTCTTCTAGAAGACTTAAGGTTTTTTTTGTTTTTAGTATATGATATCTTTTGAGATAATTTTTGTGAATGGTCTTTGTGATACTTTCTCACCAACAAGTAGGATCTTAGTGGTTTTGTGTCACATGTTCTCTACCAAACTGAAGTTCCTATTCTCAATCTACTGATTTTTTTTTTATGAATGTTTTTTGAATTTTTTCAACTGCTCTTTCTACATCTATTGATATGATTTCTCTTCATTAGCTTCTTAACATGGTTGATTACATTGATTTTATTTTTTTATTTTAGTATTTTAAAAGTTAACATGAGATTATTAACAAAATTTAAAGTTAAATGAAATGTTAACTGAAGGAAGGAATAGATTACATTTATTTTCAAATTTTGAACCTGTCCTGCATACCTGGAATAAATTCTTCTTTGTCTTGGTGTAAAATTCTCTCTATTGCTTGTTTTTATTTGCTAATATTTTGCTGAAGACTTTTGTACATATATTTGTGAGTTATATTTTTTCATAGTTTTCTTTTCCTGTAGTATGCTGTCCTAGTTTTCTGTTAGTTAAGGCTGGCTTTACAGAATGAGTTAGGAAGTATTCTAACTGCTTCTACTTTCTGGAAATATTATGGGGAATGGAAATAATTTCTTTCTGAAGTTTTTGTTAGAATTCACTATCATTTCAGCAATATTTAAAAAAATAACTGTTTCACCTATCAAAACATTTTCCCAGGTCACTGGATTTTGAAAAACAAAAGCTTTAAAATGTTTTGTTTTATTTCTATCAGTTTTTCTATATGTATTTAAAATTATTTATTGGTCTTTATACAAATAAATAGTAGTGGGAGGATAAATGGTAGTGTGAGGTTATGAATCATTTTAGGTCATAAAGATTGAAAATATTTATCTAGTTGGGTATTCATAGTATTATTATTGGGGGCATTCAGGGAGCTATAAGATAGATGTATAATACTGCTATCATCCAAAGAAGTTGATTCCCCATCACTTCTTTTTTCAGTGGAATACAGTCTTTTGTTTCTTTTCCTCCCTTTTTGTCTATTTCATTTCTCTCTCCTTCTCTGTATTTTCTACCTCTTTTCATGCACATAGAAGAAGACTTGTAAAGTTCCCTGATTAACGTCTGGCTCATTCTTGAGATCCCTAGACATGGCTACCCCATTAGGATACTTGAACTAAAAACTGGAATTCTCAGAGGAAAGCAAACTAATAGATTTATCCTATAGAAGACTTCTGCTGACCCTATCAACTCTGCTTCAAATGCAGGCAGACTCAGTGACACCATGTGCATTGTTTGAATGTGCCAAAGTTCACATATCCTTTCACCTACTGAAAAACATCTTGCTTCCTTCTCTGTTAATATCTCAATGGCTTCTTTTAGTTAAATTTGCATTGTTCCTGTTTCTACTTCTGCAGTTTCACTGGCTACATGAAACCAGGAAACCAAACTCGTATTTCAGAGTTTATCTTCCTGGGACACTCAGAAGAGATATTATTGCAGCCTCTCCTCTTTTGGCTCTTCCTGTTCATGTACCTGGTCACTTTCATTGGGAATCTTCTCATCATCTTGGCCATTATCACTGATGCCCTCCTCCACACACCCATGTACTTCTTTCTCTTCAGTGTTATCTTTTCCAGACATCTGTTTCATCTGTAACACCATCCCAAAGATGCTGTGGAACATCCAGACTCAGAGTCAAGTTATCACCTATGAAGGCTGCATCATACAGATGTATTTTTTCATGCTTTTTGGGATATTAGACAACATCCTCTTGACTGTGATGGCTTATGACCAGTTTGTAGCTATATATCACCCATTGCAGTATATGATCATCATGAACCCGAAGTTTTGTGGTCTCCTGCTTCTGACATCCTGGTTAGTGAGTTTTCTCGACTCTCTGTTACATGGCTTAATGATTTTGTGACTCTCTGTTTGTACAAAATTGGAAATTCACCATTTTTTTTGGCGAACTTTATGGGGTGGTTCAGCTTGTTTGTTCTGACACTTTACTTAATGACCTGATGATGTATTTTGCAAGTGGAGTTCTGGTTATTGTATCCTGGTATCCTTTTCTGTTACTCTAAGACTGTATCCTCCATTTTGAAAATTTCATCCATGAGAGGCAAGTATAAAGCATTTTCCACATGTGTGTCTCACCTATCAACTGTCTCCTTGTTCTATGGTACAAGCCATGGGATGTATGTTAACTCTGCTGACACACAAAACTCCGAGGCAACTGCAATAGCCTCAGTGATGTACACTGTGGTCATACCCATGCTGAACCCTTTTATCTACATTCTTAAAAACAAAGACATAAAGCAAGCCCTTAAAACACTCTTCAGTATCGTGCATCGAACCTGGACTGGCAACTCGTTTCTTACATGATATTTTACATGTTTCAATGCCATTCTCTTGGGGCTAGTGCACTGGGACGACCCAGAGGGATGGTATGGGGAGGGAGGAGGGAGGAGGGTTCAGGATGGGGAACACATGTATACCTGTGGCGGATTCATTTTGATATTCGGCAAAACTAATACAATTATGTAAAGTTTAAAAATAAAATAAAATTAGAAAACAAACAAACAAACAAAAAAAACACAAAACACTCTTCAGTAGAGAAACATTCTCAGTATAAGGGAAATATTTGTCTGAAGATAGAGACTTTTCCATGAGTAACAGTTCTCAAAACCCTAAAAGATCTAAATCATGATTAATATTATCAGTGACCAGAAAGACAATCTGAAATTTAAGTTATTTAAAGAGTTCAGTTTCTTTCATTTTTCATATAAGCAACGGCTTCTTCCTGTACTTTCTCTAAAAATTTCATCTCTTATTATATTCTCTGGGTTCAGTGTGGGAAATAGAATATACCACATAAGTTTTCAGAAGTATATAATACAGAAAATTTAATGCTAAAATAGTATAGGACTCGCTGGAGGAATCATCGTGTAATGCTTTCTCTACCAGATGAAAGCAACTGTCCTTCATATGATCTTCTGTTGATGACAAATCATTTGACATATCAGAGGCTGTACACTAATGGCCAGGGTTTCTGTTAATCCAATTTGTGACTATATCACATCCACAACAGGAGCAATTGGAGTCACCATCTGATGAAGTTTACAATAATCTGTATGTACTTTCCTACAATGACTGACAGGTAGATTGCAGCTTTGTGAGAGACCAGGGCTCAGAGAACCCAACTAAGCTATGTCTAGATTCTTGACTCACAGAAACTTTAAGATAATTGATGTGTGTACATTTTCTAAGTTTTGTGGGAGAATCTGTTACACAAAAATATGAATAAATAATACAGAGGTGTGGAAAACTAGTATAACTTTTATACATTTACATAAGATGGCAAAAAGAACCAACCCTTTGAAAAAATTGGTTATTTCTTATAGAAGTATACATATTTACAGGGTATGTGTGCCTGCTTAGTCATTCAGTCATGCCCAACTCTTTGCAACCCAATGGACTTTAGTCCTCCAGGGTCCTCTCTCCATGGAATTTTCCAGGCAAGAATCCTGGAGTGGGTTGCCATTTTTCTCTCCAGGGAATCTTCTTGACCCAGGGATTGAACCCACATCTCTTGCATCTCCTGCATCAGCAGGTGAATTATTTACTGCTGCACCACCTGGGAAGGCCACATATTTATATGTAGGACTCAGCAATTCTGCTCCTAGGTTTTCATTTAAGGTAAATGAAAACATGTCCACACAAAGACTTGGTCACAAATGTTTGTATCAAGTTTATTCATAATAGATAAAATGGAAGAAAAACTGAAATAGCCATTGATACATAATTATAAAAAATTGTATGTTCAAATGATGAAATCTACTAAGCAATAAAAATTACCCAACTATAGATACAAAGAGAAGTCGCTCAGTCGTGTCCGACTCTGTGCAACCCCATGGACTGTAGCCCACCAGGCTCCTCCATCCGTGGGGTTCTCCAGGCAAGGGTACTGGAGTGGGTTGCCATTTCCTTCTCCAAGGGATCTTCCTGACCCAGGAATCGAACCTGGGACTTTCTCATTGTAGGCAGACACTTTACCATCTGGGCCACCAGGGAAATATAAACAACAATTTAAATGAATTAAAAAAAAATCTATTTTGAATGGATAATGCCTCAAACTTCACATAAGAGAAGCAATTTCTATGAAGGTATACAATAATCAAAATCAATGTTAAGGTGATTGGAATAAGATCAGTGGTGCCTGTGCCAAAGTGGGGGCTTAGCACATACTAACTACAAAACCATGAGGGACTTTTCAGAGGAGATGGAAATCTACATTGTTTATACACGTATTTGTGAAGACATTGCTTTAAAAATATTTTTGAAAGACTGTTTCAAGGGTGACAAGTGAAAACAACATGTATCCTGAAAGGTCTTCTCTGAGCGCCGGCCAGATTTAAAGCATTTTCACTAGAGTAGATTTGTTTCCTCTTGTTACCTATTTCAGTAGCCCATGATGGAAGAAATCACATCCTTAAAGAATTGGCTTAAAGCCTGGAGGAATTCTAAACTTGGATCCTGTGTAAAACCAACATTGTACCCGTGCCTTCAGACCCACTGACTGGCCAGGGAGAGATTATTTACATAGATTACATTCTACTATAGGAGACAATTCTTCCTGAAGTGTAACTCTGAGAAAACAAAGAAACCCTCTCCCAGGAGTCAAAACCAGAATCAGGGCACACAGGACGTTACTGCCTTACACTATAATATCTCCTCATCAAAGGACAGGGACGAATATGGAAACATACTTTGCTGAGAAATTGAAGAACACTTTGGGAATTTGTCTAAGGGAGATTGCTCAGTCATTCATCAAGTGGTTGCTACACATTGCATTCGTCAGCTTGGGATGCTGTAACAAACACAAGAGACTGGACAGCTTAAACAACAAAATTTATTTCTCACATTTCTGGAGGATGGAAGTCTGAGATCAGGTGCCAAAATGATTGGATTCTGATGAGAGCACTCTTCCTGGCTTGCATGTGATTGCTTTCTTGCTGCATCTTCAAATGGCCTTTTCATGAGTATAGAAACACGGAGAGAGAGAGAGGGAGAGAGAGAGAGAAAGCTCTTTTTATTCTTTTTTTTTTTTAATTTTTATTTTATTTTTAAACTTTACATAATTGTATTAGTTTTGCCAAATATCAAAATGAATCCGCCACAGGTATTCATGTGTTCCCCATCCTGAACCCTCTTCCCTCCTCCCTCCCCATACCATCCCTCTGGGTCGTATAAGGCTGCCAATCCTATTAAATTATTGACACCATGGTTGTTTTGCTGATGTTTTTACATTTGTTTCAGGTTCAATGGATTTGTTAACAAAAGAAACCACTCATTACACACAAATAAACAATTTCAATTTTTAAATAAGACTATTTGACTTCAATGTACAGTCATTAAAAGAAAAGATATAGAAACAATAGAGAGAAATGACAGCACATATATCACCACATTTGGCCAACCAACCATCAGAATTAAACAGCACTGGGAATTCCCTCATTAAAAGCAACTTGGAGTCCCAGTTGGGAGAGGGTCTTGGGCGGTGTGTCCACTCCATAAGTGAGACTTAAAATTACAATTTTGAGGTTCCCATTTATATTTCCGGGGTGCAAAATGATACCATAATTGGTTTGTGCACAAAAAGGAGCCCTGGTTTTAATGTAAATATTTTGAAATGTTGTTTTATCTTGTGAGTCATAGGATTTCATTAAACTCCTTGGAAGAAAAGATATGACCAACCTAGACAGTATATTAAAAAGCAGAGATGTTATTTTGCCAACAAAGGTCTGTCTAGTTAAAGCTGTGGTTTTTCCAATAGTCATGTATGAATATGAGAGTTGGACCATAAAGAAAGCTGAGCACCAAAGAATGGTTGCTTTTGAACTGTAGTGTTGGATAAGACTCTTGAGAGTCCCTTGGACTGCAAGGAGATCCAACCAGTCAACCCTAAAGGAAATTCAGTCCTGAATATTCATTGGAAGGACTGATGCTGAAGCTGAAACTTCAATACTTTTGCCACCTTATTTGAAAAGATCCCAAAGTTGGGAAAGATTGGAGGCAGGAGGAGAAGGGGACGACAGAGGATCAGATGGTTGGATGGCATCACCAACTATAAGTAAGCTCCGGGAGTTGGTGATGGACAGGGAAGTTTGGTGTGC
Source organism: Bos taurus (assembly GCF_002263795.3). Lineage (NCBI taxonomy): Eukaryota > Metazoa > Chordata > Mammalia > Artiodactyla > Bovidae > Bos > Bos taurus. The sequence continues at coordinate 10,546,459 of NC_037334.1, read as the reverse complement.
TGCAGTTCCTGGGGTCGCAAAAAGTCGGACACGACTGAACGACTGAACTGACTGATTGAAATGCTGAGTGGTTGATCAGACCCCCAGGGGCTAAAAAATTCCATGACCCACTCTATTTCTTATCTAAACTGCTGCCAGACTAGCTGTGCATGTGGTAGGCATAGAATCTGTTAGTGTCCAGGAAGATCCAAAGCAAGGTTAGAGGCCTGCTATCCTGCCTCTGAAGCCTGAACAAATCGACCTCTATTTTAATTTCTCCAACACCTGCATCACCTCCTAGAAGCTCTATTTCTAAATACATTCATGTCACATTGGGGATTAGAGTATTCTAGTATTCTAGACCACTAGAATGTGTTGCCATATCCTTCTCCAGGGGATCTTCCCAACCCACAGATCAAACCTGTGTCTCCAGCATTGGCAGATAGATTCTTTACCACTGAGCCACCTGTGAATCCCAGACTGGGTTAGGGAATGGCATTGAATACTATAGAGTAATCACAGTCACTTATCTTTATACAAACATTTTGGATTCTTCCCTTTTGCTTCATGGGAATTTTGTAATCAAATATGTCAGACTGACAAGTTTCTACCTTGTCTTTTTTAGCTGTGCTGAAGAAAATAGGAAAAGAAACATAAAAAGGATACAGCAGAGCTTCTTCCCAATGTGTACATCTTCCCTTTTCCCTTTCAACTAGTTATCACCCTATATTATTGCTTTTGTTCTCTAGTCAGTCCTAAATAGCCCCTCCATAGAAAGACTTTTCCTCCTGTTTTATTATCCCCAACTGAATACCATCCCTCTGTGATATGTTTTCACACTGATCACATATTTCTCCCCATAGTGTAGTGTAGTGTAGAAAAACAGCACAGTGATTTGGGGATTTGTTGGCAGTATTCCACCAAATGAACATCTTTGCTTAACTTCAAATTTGGCCCTTGTCATTGACTTAGAATTTCATGGTATCAATATTAAAAGTGTTACTATAACCCCTTGAATGTCATATGACATATATAGTACAGCACACAATTAACTTAGAATTTCATGGTATCAATATTAAAAGTGTTACTATAACCCCTTGAATGTCATATGACATATATAGTACAGCACACAATTAACTTTGAGTCTCATGGATGACTAAGTGGCATGTTCAGTTCAGTTCAGTCACTCAGTCGTGTCTGACTCTTCGTGATCCCATGAATCGCAGCACACCAGGCCTCCCTGACCATCACCAACTCCTGGAGTTTACCCAGACTCACGTCCATCAAGTAAGTGATGCCATCCAGCCATCTCATCCTCTGTAGTCCCCTTCTCCTCCTGCCCCCAATCCCTCCCAGCATCAGAATCTTTTTCAATGAGTCAGCTCTTCGCATCAGGTGGCCCAAGTACTGGAGTTTCAGCTTCAGCATCATTGCCTCCAAAGAAACCCCAGGGCTGATCTCCTTCAGAATGGATTGGCTGGATCTCCTTGTAGTCCAAAGGGACTCTCAAGAGTCTTCTTCAACACCACAGTTCAAAAGCATCAATTCTTTGGTGCTCAGCCTTCTTCACAGTCCAACTCTCACATCCATACATGACCACAGGAAAAACCATAGCCTTGACTAGATGGACCTTTGTTGGCAAAGTAATGTCTCTGCTTTTGAATATGCTATCTAGGTTGGTCATAACTTTCCTTCCAAGGATAAGTGTCTTTTAATTTCATGGCTGCAGTCACCATCTGCAGTGATTTTGGAGCCCCCCAAAATAAAGTCTGACACTGTTTCCACTGTTTCCCCATCTATTTCCCATGAAGTGATGGGACCGGATGCCATGATCTTCGTTTTCTGAATGTTGACCTTCAAGCCAACTGTTTCATTCTCCACTTTCACTTTCATCAAGAGGCTTTTGAGTTCCTCTTCACTTTCTGCCATAAGGGTGGTGTTATCTGCGTATCTGAGGTTATTGATATTTCTCCCGGCAATCTTGATTCCAACTTGTGCTTCTTCCAGCCCAGCATTTCTCATGATGTACTCTGCATATAAGTTAAATAAGCAGGGTGACAATATACAGCCTTGACGTACTCCTTTTCCTATTTGGAACCAGTCTGTTGTTCCATGTCCAGTTCTAACTGTTGCTTCCTGACCTGCATACAGATTTCTCAAGTGGCATAGTAGATTGCTAATGTTCACTTGCTCTCCACTTACTGAAATTATCAGACTTACTTGTGGTGACCCCATGAGACTTTCAATGGCAAGCATCCAATGATTGTACTACTCAGTGGTGACGGTTTTCCTTTTTATTGGTGTGCACTATCAGTTAGTCAAAAGGGGCCTCATGGTAAATATACACAGTAACTTTCTCCTGGATCAGGTGAGATCAAGGACTTTTCTCGTATGTTTGGGTCAGACTCCTAGAGCATCAGCTCAGGTGTTCAATTGTGTCCTTCAATTCTTGGAAGAAGAAATAGCATGCCATAACCACATAGAACAACTTTTAATGATATATTGCATCTTGGAAACTACTCTGAGAAGTCCAGTGAGATAGGAGAAATGACTGAAGCTCCCATGTACACCCTAAAGGAGAAAACCTGGCACAAGCATTTGTTTTCTCTTAATGTCCTAGCAATTAAGAATCACCTTCATTAGAGAAGAAAGACCAAAGAATATTGTATTTAATGAGGCCCTATGGGAATTCACTTTCAGAAGTCCCAAAAAGTTACATAATGCTTTTCCTCAGTATAGTCAAGTCTGTCTCATCAAACTCAGGGTATGAGAAAACACAATTGTCTTGCAGAATTTTCATGAGTGGCCCCATCTCCTCACTGTTTTAGGGGAATCTTCCAATTTTGTCCATCATTCAAATTTGTCCATCATGTCCTCCCTGGATGGAAGGACATGAATGTTTCCCTGACAATATCTGGATGAGCCACAGCATCTTCATAGGTTCTGGAAAATATGGAGTAGCACAATGGGCCACTTTCATTTGTGAATTTTTATATGAATCAATGGGGAAAACAAGATAAAAAAGTTTAATAATCAAGAGACATTTCAAAACAGATTCTTGATTTTGTGGAGGAAAGAATTTTTGAGATAAAGACAGTTTGGGGAAATGATGAGATTAGGTACAATATTGACTCACAGTTGACTGTACCTAGGAGAAAGTAGAACAATTACATTCCTCTGAACATGTGTGTTGACTGCTCAGTCATGTCCAACTCTTTGTGACCCCATGGACTGTACCCTGCCAGGCTTCTCTGTCCATGAAATTTTCCAGGCAAGAATACTGGAGTGCATAGCCATTCCCTCCTCCAGGGAATCTTCCTGACCCAGGGACTGAACTTGTGTCTCCTGCATTGCAGGCAGATTATTTACCATCTGAGCCACTAGAAATCTCGTAAGCAATATGGAACCAGGAAACCATACACAAGTTTCAGAATTTATGCTGCTTGGAGTCTCAAAAGAGGCAGAGCTGCAGGTTCTCCTTTTGGGACTGTTCTTGATGAAAGTGAAAGAGGAGAGTGAAAAAGTTGGCTTAAAGAAGAAAACGAAGATCATGGCATCCGGTCCCATCACTTCATGGGAAATAGATGGGGAAACAGTGGAAACAGTGTCAGACTTTATTTTTCTGGGCTCCAAAATGACTGCAGATGGTGATTGCAGCCATGAAATTAAAAGACACTTACTCCTTGGAAGGAAAGTTATGACCAACCTAGACAGCATATTGAAAAGCAGAGACATTACTTTGTCAACAATGGTCCGTCTACTCAAGGCTATGGTTTTTCCACTGGTCATGTATGGATGTGAGAGTTGGACTATAAAGAAAGCTGAGCACCAAAGAATTGATGCTTTTGAACTGTGGTGTTGGAGAAGACTCTTGAGAGGCCCTTGGACTGCAAGGAGATCCAACCAGTCCATTTTAAAGGAGCTCAGTCTGGGTGTTCATTGGAAGGACTGATGTTGAAACTGAAACTCCAGTATTTTGGCCACCTGATGCGAAGAGCTAACTCATTGGAAAAGACCCTGATGCTGGGAAAGATTGAGGGCAGGAGGAGAAGGGGATGACAGAGGATGAGATACTTGGATGTCATCACCGACTCAGTGGACATGGGTTTGGGTGGACTCCGGGAGTTAGTGATGGTCAGGAAGGCCTGACGTGCTGCAGTATATGGGGTCGCAAAGAGTCGGACATGACTGAGCGACTGAACTGAACTAAAGGCATCCTGTAAATTGAAATCAACGTCCTCTTTAACACCATCTCTTGTTTGAATTCTGACTTCTGTATTATAAGGGTCACCTTGGAATATATGGGGCTTCCCTGGTGGCTCAGAGGTTAAAGTGTCTGCCTGCAATGTGGGAGATAGGAGACTTGGCTTGTACCACTGAGGACTGATTTCAGTTCACCACACACAGACACACACACACAAGCATATGCAAACCCCTCTGCCCACACACACACCAGACCATTGCTTCCTGTGCTGTTCTTACTATACTTTTCTCATACTCAGCTCCTGTGGTTAATCTATTAATACAAGTGGGTATAACTCAATCTGACTGGATCACATCATTTCTACAAAGAATGTAGAAATGGTAACTGAAATTCCAATTTGTACATTTCTTATGGACAAATAAAATTGAGGATACAGACTGGCATATTCATTTTATGTCCTATATCAATGGAAACAGAAAGAATCTGCTCAATAAACAGGAAAAGACAGAGAAAGAGAGAGAGCAAGAGAAATTGGACATGAATAAACATGAAAAGAGATCTAATAGCTCAAGTGGGTCCTGAGAAATGATGAGAAAGAAAAAAAAATTCTTTTCACTCCAATTCTTACAGCTCCTTGATAGATAGGGAAAGTATATAAAGGAATAAAGTAAATTTGGTTAGTAGAAGAAAGCAGTGATATTTTTATGGTATCAATCACTTGTAGATTCAAAGCTCCAAGAGAAAAATATGCTAAGAGAATAAATCAATATGTCACCAAAGGAAATATGCAAAGTACAATCACATTGGGCAGAGTATGTATGAAGCAGTAGAAGGCTCCCCCCACCCCCGTGGCTCTTCCATACTTATTTGAACAATTGGATTTTATATGATATTATAGGACATGAGAAAAGTCTCTTTTATTTTCCTTAAGTGTCATCTTTTCTTTGCTATTTCTGGTTTCACATTTTTTATCTCTTTCGAAAACAATCAGTGGAAACACTATTCCTGGCTCTTGCTTTGTACAAAGGTCCCCTTAGACCACGTTGTTAAGTTCTTCACACAACATGGTAGTTTATGTTCTAACTCTGAATGATCTTCTTCACAAGATTCATGTCTGGGGTTGTAGGTCATATGCATATATATTTTATTTTGTTGTACCTCACCATTATAATGCAAGTCTCAGAGAAGCAGGGCTTTCATTTGTAATATCAGCCATAATTTCTCAAAATGATATGTGAATAGATGTGTACTTGCTAAGTTGCTTCAGTCATGTCTGACTCTGTGCGACCCCATAGATGGCAGCCCACCGGGCTCCCCAATCCCTGGGATTCTCCAGGCAAGAACAGTGGAGTGGGTGGCTATTTCTTTCTCCAATGCATGAAAGTGAAAAGTGAAAGTGAAGTCGCTCAGTCATGTCCGACCCTCAGCGACCCCATGGACTTCAGCCTACCAGGCTCCTCCATCCATGGGATTTTTCAGGCAACAGTACTGGAGTGGGGTGCTGCTGCCTTCTCCGAGATGTGCAGTTACATAGAAACAAATCTAAGAAAATGAGAAACTATGAAATAAAATTGTTGACAGAGATAATGAACTCAGTTAAATAGAGTGGTATTATACAACTGTATTTAACAAATGATTAAAGCACTGAAAACTAACTGAAATATGATGTACAATAGTAATAATTAGAAAAAATTTATTGAGTCAATATTAATAAAGCAAAGAATTTGATATAAGCAAACATAACATAAGGTAGTACTAGTTGTAAAGAATCTGCCTGCCAATGCAGGAGACGCCAGAGATGCGGATTTGATTCCTGGGCTGGGAGAATCCTCTGGAGAAGGAAATGGCAACCCACTCCAGTATTCTTGCCTGGAGAATCCCTCGGGCAGAGGAGCCTGGCAGGCTATGGTCCATAGGGTCACAAAGAGTTGGATATGAATGAAGTGACTTAGCAGAACTCTTTGGCGTCTAGCAAATGTCCTGTTATTATTTGTTGAATAAATGAGAAATTAAGTTTCGGTACATATACATTTAATATAGGACTAGATTTATTTCTTGTCCTATATTCTTGCCTGGAAAATTCCATGGACAGAGGAGCCTGGGGGCCTACAGTCCATGGGGTCACAAAGATTCATTCCATTCATATGAGTCAATAGGACCAGCCTTCCTACACACATGAGCATGTTCTTTTAACTGCTTCTGGTGACTGGGAAATGAGTCCTTTGAAACACCATTTTTACAGAAATAACAGAGCAACCAAGAACACTGCTTCAAATATAAGAAAACTGCCAGGAATAATCAGCAGCAGATTATTCTCTTTGCTCTTACTTCTATTCACTTTTATCATTATAAAATAATGATCAAATAGCAGCTTGCTATTGCTGCATAACAAACTATCCTAAAAGCCAATGATATAACATAATCCCTTTCTTACCAAAGATAATGAATGCTGTCCAGAGCCCCACTGCTCTCTCAAGTTTATAGTCAGCTATGAGTGTCTACATTTGTTTATAAGGCTGTTTAATAACATGCGTGAAAAAAAAGCACAGAAGATGGCAGAGGAATAGGACGGGGATACCACTTTCTCCCCCACAAATTCATTGAAAGATCATTTGAATCCTGAGGAAATTCCACAAAACAACTTCTTAACGCTGGAAGAGGACACCAGGCACCCAGAAAGGCAGCCCATTGTCTTTGAAATGAGGTAGGACAAAATATAAAAGATAAAAAGAGAGACAAAAGAGTTAGGGATGAAGTTGTAAAAGAGGAGAAGTTTCCAAACACCAAGAAACCCTCTCACCAGCAGGTCTGTGGGAAGTTTTGGAATCTCAGAGGGCAAAGTAACCAGGAGGAAAAATAAATAAAACCCACAGATTACGTGCCTAAGGGCAACTTCCAGTGGAGAAGTAGCCCATCCACTACCAGCAAGTGGGGGCTGAACAGGGAGGGGCAGGCTGCATTGCTTAGAGTAGGGACTGGGCTTGAATGTTCCTGACCTCCAATGTGGGGTAGCTCCTCTCGGCCACTCACCCTGACCTTGGACGTGGGTTTGCTCAGAGGAAGGTGTAAAAACAGGCTGAGCTGCCAACCCTGTCGTTTGTTAGCAAATTCACAGTCAGCTGGCCAGGTTGCAACACAACCTGGCAAAATAATAGGATACTGAAAGAGGAACTCCCCAGGTCGGTAAGTGCCCAATATGCTACTGGAGATCAGTGGAGAAATAACTCCAGGAAGAATGAAGGGATGGAGCCAAAGCAAAAACAATACCCAGTTGTGGATGTGACTGGTCACAGAAGCAAGGTCCGATGCTGTAAAGAGCAATATTGCATAGGAACATGGAATGTTAGGTTCATGAATCAAGGCAAATTGGAAGTGGTCAAACAGGAGATGGCAAGAGTGAACATTAACATTCTAGGAATCTAGGAATAAACATCTCCCTGAGAAGGTGCGCTGGTTGTACACCCAGAAAACCAAGTGGCAGGGACGGCGGAGGTGATAAGTTGCAGTGACTGTGCTCGCCAAACACCTGAGCTGCTTGGACCTGGAAAGGGCACAAAATGCAGGCCCAACCTAGTCTGCGCCTCTGAGGACTACCGGAGTACCTGAACCGGAGTACCTTAGACCTGGGAAGTGCATACAACCCAGGGCTGGCCTCAGACAGTTCCAAGCAGAGCAACCTAGAGCCTAAGCAGTATACACAGGGAAAGCACACACGCCGTGAGCAAGGGCAAACCCAGTGTGGCCGACACACTGCGACCACACGCCAGTGTTACTTGTTTGCAGCGTCCCTCCCTTCCCACAGCATGACTGAACAAGTGAAAGGCTGTTGTTGAACAAAAAGACACAGGGATTCCTGGCCCCCAGAGGAGAAGAATTCAATCCAGGGCCAGAGATGAGGCTTGATCGCTCAGAGCTTTTATGTAATAAAGTTTTATTAAAGTATAAAGGAGATACTGAAAGCTTCTGACATAGGCATCAGAAGGGGGGCAGAAAAAGTACCCCCGTGCTAGCTTTCAGCTGGGTGTTATATAGTCACTAGCAGTCTGTTAATGAAAGGAAGGAATGTCTTAAAACTTAGAATGGCACCAGGCCCTTCACCCATAAGATGCATTTTGGGATAATCTTGGCACCAAATGGTTCATCCTGGGCCATAAAATGATAAACTTGAATCTTGTAGAAGGACAGATTACCATAAAAATAGTTTCATTTACATAGATTAGGGGAACAATATCTGAGTATAACATACTGGTTTGTCAAGTAGGTTCTGAGCCATGAGGCGGAATTGACTTGAAGACAGAGTTTGGGGTAAATGCATAACACATTAGCATAGCTTAAGACAAACATTTCTGTAAGAAAACTGCATTGGTTATCTCAAGGTTTGAGAATAGTTAACCTCAGGTGAAACCAGGTATCATTATGGGAACACAGTATTTTAAGAGAAACCTCCTTTTAAATTTGTATAGAGAAGGAAAAAAATATCGCTAGTTGGTTTCCTCCTGCCGCTTAAGAGAGATAAAAATGTCTGACACTTGCAGGGTACTTCCTCCGTTTGGAGACCCCTGGCCTTCCTGCCTGTTACCTCTCACAAGTGAGCCTAAAAAAGTGTCCACCACAGCCCCCTTGTGTCAGGATGGAAATTAGACACTGAAGAGACCAGCAAACAGAAAAAGCTAAAACAGAGGGAACCTCCTTGGAAGTGACGGGTGCAATACATTAAAACCCTGTAGTTAGTACTGACGACATAGGAAGGGGCCTATAGATCTTGAGAAAAGTAAGCTGGATCAAGGAACTATCCGAAAATGAATTGAACGCCACACTGCCCACAACACCACCAGAGAAAGTCCTAGATATATTTTTATTGCTGCTACTGCTACTGCTAAGTCACTTCAGTCATGTCTGACTCTGTGTGACCCCATAGATGGCAGCCCACCAGGCTCCTCGATCCCTGGGATTCTCCAGGCAAGAACACTGGAGTTGATTGCCATTTCCTTCTCCAATGCATGACAGTGAAAAGTGAAAGTGAAGTCGCTTAGCCGTGTCTGACTCTTCGCAACCACATGGACTGCCGCCCACCGGGCTCCTCCATCCATGGGATTAATCATTCTTTAATTAAAATTTTGTTTTAAAAAAATTTAAGTCCTCTATTACTCCTTCAATTTTCATTTTTATAATGTTCTATTCCTTTGACTGCGTGGATCACAATAAACTGTGGAAAATTCTGAAAGAGATGGGAATACCAGACCACCTGATCTACCTCTTGAGAAATTTGTATGCAGGTCAGGAAGCAACAGTTAGAACTGGACATGGAACAACAGAGTGGTTCCAAATAGGAAAAGGAGTACGTCAAGGCTGTATATTGTCACCCTGTTTATTTAACTTACATGCAGAGTATATCATGAGAAACACTGGACTGGAAGAGACACAAGCTGGAATCAAGATTGCAGGGAGAAATATCAATAACCTCAGATACGCAGATGACACCACCCTTATGGCAGAAAGTGAAGAGGAACTCAAAAGCCTCTTGATGAAAGGGAAAGTGGAGAGTGAAAAAGTTGGCTTAAAGCTCAACATTCAGAAAACAAAGATCATGGCATCTGGTCCCATCACTTCATGGGAAATAGATGGGGAAACAGTGGAAACAGTGTCAGACTTTATTTTGGGGGGCTCCAAAATCACTGCAGATGGTGACTGCAGCCATGAAATTAAAAGACACTTATCCTTGGAAGGAAAGTTATGACCAACCTAGATAGCATATTCAAAAGCAGAGACATTACTCTGCCAACAAAGATCTGTCTAGTCAAGGCTATGGTTTTTCCTGTGGTCATGTATGTATGTGAGAGTTGGACTGTGAAGAAGGCTGAGCGCCAAAGAATCGATGCTTTTGAACTGTGGTTTTAGAGACGACTCTTGAGAGTCCCTTGGACTGCAAGGAGATGCAACCAGTCCATTCTGAAGGAGATCAGCCCTGAGATTTCTTTGGAAGGAATGATGCTAAAGCTGAAACTCCAGTACTTTGGCCACCTCATGCGAAGAGTTGACTCATTGGAAAAGACTCTGATGCTGGGAGGGATTGGGGGCAAGAGGAGAAGGGGACGACAGAGGATGAGATGGCTGGATGGCATCACTGACTCGATGGACGTGAGTTTGAGTGAACTCCAGCAGTTGGTGATGGACAGGGAGGCTTGGTGTGCTGGGATTCATGGGGTCACAAAGAGTCAGACACGACTGAGTGACTGATCTGATCTGATCTGATTAATTTGCAAAAAAAAAAAAAGAGAGAGAGACCCTATTTTTTAAAGCAAACTTCATATATATATATATACACTTTATAATTTTTGTGACTTTTTAATATTGTATTTTTGAAAATCCAACCTCTACTGTAGATTTTTAATCTTTGCTTTTTGGTATTTATCATAAATTTTGTACCTTTAAGAACCTAATCTTGAGTACCAATTTTTACTTGGCACCGAGATTACTGGCTTGACTGCTCTCTCCCACTTTGGACTCTCCTTTTTCTCCACCAGGTCAACTCTATGTCCTCCCTCCCCCTTCTCTTCTCTACCCAAATCTGTGAATCTCTTTGTGTGTTGCAGACTGTGGAGAACACCTAGGGAACTGATTACTGGCTGGATCTGTCTCTCTCCTTTTGATTCCCCCTTTATCCTCCTGGCCACCTCTGTCTCCTTTCTTCCTCTTTTCTTCTCTGTATAAATGTGAACATCTCTGAGCGGTCCAGATTGTGGAGAGCACATAGGGAAGTGATTACTGGCTAGCTTGCTCTCTCTCTTTTTGATTCCCCCTCTTCTCCGCCTGGTCACCTCTATCTCTCTCATCCCTCTTCTCATATCCATGCAACTCTGTGAAACTCTCTGGGTGTCCCTCACTGTGAAGAAAGTTTTCATATTTAACCTAGATGTTTTATCAATTTTGCTGTACAGATGGAGAATACTTGAGGCTACTATAAAAAATAAGACTGAAAACCAAAAGCAGGAGACTTAAGTCAAAATCCTGAGAACACCAGAGAACTCCTAACTCCAGGGAACATTAATTGACAGGAGCTTCCCTAACCAAGAAACCTTGACAAGCCACCTGTCCAACCCCACGCACAGTCAGGAAACTCCATAATAAAGAGAACTCCACAAACTGCCAGAATACAGAAAGGACACCCCAAACTCAAAAATATAAACAAGATGAAGAGACAAAGGAATACCCAGCAGGTAAAGGATCAGGATAAATGCCCACCAAACCAAACAAAAGGGGAAGTGATAGGGAATCTACCTCATAAAGAATTCCGAATAATGATAGTGAAAATTATCCAAAATCTTGAAATAAAAATGGAATCACAAATAAATAGCCTGGAGACAAGGATTGAGAAAATGCAAGAAAGGATTAACAAGGACCTAGAAGAAATAAAAAAGCATCAATATATAATGACTAATGCAAGAAATGAGATCAAAAACACTCTGGAAGGAACAAATAGTAGAATAACGGAGGAAGAAGATAGGATTAGTGAGGTAGAAGACAGAATGGTAGAAATAAATGAATCAGAGAGGAAAAAAGAAAAATGAATTAAAAGAAATGAGGACAATCTCAGAGAACTCTGGGACAATGTTAAATGTTCCAACACTCAAATCATAGGAGTCCCAGAAGAAGAAGACAAAAAGAAAGACCATGAGAAAATACTTGAAGAGATGATAGTTGAAAGCTTCTCTAAAATGGGGAAGGAAATAATCACCCAAGTCCAAGAAACCCAGAGAGTCCCAAACAGGATTAACCCAAGGCGAAACACCCCAAGACACATATTAATCAAATTAACAAAGATCAAACACAAAGAACAAATACTAAGAGCAGCAAGGGAAAGAAAACAAATAACACACAAGGGGATTCCCATAAGGATAACAGCTGATCTTTCAATAGAAACTCTTCAGGCCAGGAGGGAATGGCAGGACATACTTAACATGATGAAAGAAAATAACCTACAGCCCAGATTACTGTACCCAGCAAGGATCTCATTCAAACATGAAGGAGAAATCAAAAGCTTTAAAGACAAGCAAAAGCTGAGAGAATTCAGCACCACCAAACCAGCTCTCCAATGAATGCTAAACGGTCTTCTCTAGACAGGAAACACAAAAAGGGTATATAAACTCAAACCCCAAACAATAAAGTAAGTGGCAATGGGGTCATACTTACCAATAATTACCCAAAATGTAAATGGGGTGAATGCTCCAACCAAAAGACAAAGACTGGCTGAATGGATACAAAACAAGACCCCTATATATGTTGTCTACAAGAGACCCACCTCAAAATAGGGGACACATACAGACTGAAAGTGAAGGGCTGGAAAAAGGTATTCCACGCAAATACAGACCAAAGAAAAGCAGGAGTAGCAATACTCATATCAGATAAAATAGAGTTTAAATCACAGTCTGTGAAAGGAGACAAAGAAGGACACTACATAATGGTCAAAGGATGAATCCAAGAAAAAGATATAACAATTATAAATATATATGCACCCAACATAGGAGCACCACAATATGTAAGACAAATGCTAAGAAGTATGAAAGGGGAAATTAACAATAACACAGTAATAGTGGGAGAGTTTAATACCCCACTCACACCTATGGATAGAACAACTACACAGAAAATTAACAAGGAAACACAAACTTTAAGTGATACAGTAGACCAGTTAGACCTAATTGATATCTATAGGACATTTCACCCCAAAACAATGAATTTCACCTTTTTCTCAAGTGCACATGGAACCTTCTCCAGGATAGATCACATCCTGGGTCATAAATCTAGCCTTGGGCCATAAATCAAAAAAAATTGAAATCATTCCAAGCATCTTTTCTGACCATAATGCAGTAAGATTAGATCTCAATTACAGGAGAAAAACTATTAAAAATTCCAACATATGGAGGCTGAACAACACGCTGCTGAATAACCAACAAATCACAGAAGAAATAAAAAAAAAATCAAAATATGCATAGAAATGAATGAAAATGAAAACATAACAACCCCAAACCTATTGGACACTGTAAAAGCAGTGCAAAGGGGAAAGTTCATAGCAATACAGGCATACCTCAAGAAACAAGAAAAAAGTCAAATAAATAACCTAACTCTACACCTAAAGCAACTAGAAAATGAAGAAATGAAGAATCCCAGGGTTTGTAGAAGGAAAGAAGTCGTAAAAATTAGGGCACAAATAAATGCAAAAGAAACAAAAGAGACCATAGCGAAAATCAACAAAGCCAAACACTGGTTCTTTGAAAGGATAAATAAAACAGACAAACCATTAGCCAGACTCATCAAGAAACAAAGGGAGAAAAATCAAATCAATAAAATTAGAAAAGAAAATGGAGAGGTCAAAACAGACAACACAGAAATAAAAAGGATCATAAGAGACTACTATCAGCAATTATATGCCAGTAAAATGGACAGCGTGGAAGAAATGGACAAATTCTTAGAAAAGTACAACTTTCGAAAACTGAACCAGGAAGAAATAGAAAATTTTAACAGACACATCGCAAGCACGGAAATTGAAACTGTAATTAGAAATCTTTCAGCAAACAAAGTCCAGGTCCAGACGGCTTCACAGGTGAATTCTACCAAAAATTTAGAGGAGAGCTAACACCTATCCTACTCAAACTCTTCCAGCAAATTGCAGAGGAAGGTAAACTTCCAAACTCATTTTATTAGGCCACCATCACCCTAGTAGCGAAACCTGACAAAGATGCCACAAAAAAAAAAAAAAAAAAAAAAGAAAGAAAACTACAGGCCAATATCACTGATGAGCATAGAATTAACAAAATTCTAGCAATCAGAATCCAACAACACATGAAAAATATCATACACCATAACCAACTGTGCTTTATCCCAGAGAAGCAAGGATTCTTCAATATCTGCAAATCAATCAATGTAATACACCACATTAACAATTTGAAAAATAATATTTGGCAAAACTAATACAATATTGTAAAGTTTAAAAATAAAATAAAATTAAAAAAATAAAAAAAAAAGAAAAATAAAAGCCATATTATTATCTCAATAGATGCAGACAAAGCCTTTGACATAATTCAACATCCATTTATAATAAAAACTCTCCAGAAAGCAGGAATAGAAGGAACATACCTCAACATAATAAAAGCTATATATGACAAACCCACAGCAAACATTATTCTCAAAGGTCAAAAATTTAAAGCATTTCCCCTAAAGTCAGGAACAAGACAAGGGTGCCCACTTTCACCACTACTATTCAACATAGTTTTGGAAGATTTGGCCACAGCAATCAGAGAAGAAAAAGAAATAAAAGGCATACAGATTGGAAGTGAAGAAGTAAAACCCTCACTGTTTCCAGATGACATCATCTACTACATAGAAAATCCTAAAGATTCCACTAAAAAATTACTAGAGCTAATCAATGAATATAGTAAAGTTGCAGGATATAAAATCAACACACAGAAATCCCTTGCATTCCTATACACAAATAATGAGAAAATAGGAAGAGAAATTAAGGAAACAATCCCATTCACGATTTCAACAAAAAGAATAAAGTACTTAGGAATATATCTACCTAAAGAAACAAAAGACTTGTACATATATAAAACTATAAAACACTGGTGAAAGAAATCAAAGAGGACACTAATAGATGGAGAAATATACCATGTTCATGGCTTGGAAGAATCAATATAGTGAAAAAGAGTATACTACCAAAAGCAATCTATAGATTCAGTGCAATCCCTATCGGGCAACCAACAGTATTTGTCACAGAGTTAGAACAAGTAATTTCACAATTTGTATGGAAATACAAAAAAACCTCGAATAGCCAAAGCAATCTTGAGAAAGAAGAATGGAACTGGAGGAATCAACCTGCCTGACTTCAGGCTCTACTACAATGCCATAGTCATCCAGACAGTATGGTACTGGCACAAAGACAGAAATATAGATCAATGGAACAAAATAGAAAGCCCAGAGATAAATCCACGCACCTACGGCACCATAACTTTGACAAAGGAGGCAAGAATATACAGTGGAGAAAAGACAGTACCTTTCACAAATGGTGCTGGGAAAACTGGTCAACCATTTGTAAAAGAATAAAACTGGAACACTTTCTAACACCATACACAAAAATAAACTCAAAATGGATTAAAGATCTAAACGTAAAATCAGAAACTATAAAACTCCTAGAGGAGAATATAGGCAAAATCCTTTCTGACATAAATCACAGCAGGATCCTCTGTGACCCACCTCCCAGAATACTGGAAATAAAAGCAAAAATAAACAAATGGGACCTAACTAAAATTAAAAGCTTTTGTACAACAAAGGAAACTATAAGCAAGGTGAAAAAGGCAGTCTTCAGAATGGGAGAAAATAATAGCAAATGAAGCAACTGACAAACAACTAATCTCAAAAATATACAAGCAACTCCTACAGCTCAATTCCAGAAAAATAGATGACCGAATCAAAAAATGGGCCAAAGAACTAAACAGACATTTCTCCAGAGAAGACATACAGATGGCTAACAAACACATGAAAAGGTGCTCAATATCACTCATTATCAGGGAAATGCAAATCAAAACCACAATGAGGTACCGTTTCACACCAGTCAGAATGGCTGCGATCCAAAAGTCTACAAGCAATAAATGCTGGAGAGGGTGTGGAGAAAAGGGAACCCTCTTACACTGTTGGTTGGAATGCAAAGCAGTACAGCCACTATGGAGAACAGTGTTGAGATTTCTTAAAAAACTGAAAATAGAACTGCCATACCGCCCAGCAATCCCAGTGCTGGGCATACACACCAAGGAATACAGAATTGAAAGAGACACGTGTATCCCAATGTTCATTGCAGCACTGTTTATAATAGCCAGGACATGGAAGCAACCTAGATGTCCATCAGCAGATGAATGGATAAGAAAGCTGTGGTACATATACACAATGGTGTATGACTCAGCCATTTAAAAGAATTTGGATCAGTTCTAACGAGGTGGATGAAATTGGAGCCTATCATAAAGAGTAAAGTAAGTCAGAAAGAAAAATAGCAATACAGTATACTGACGCATATATATGGAACTCAGAATGATCGTAATGATGACCCCATGGCCGAGGTCAGGGGCAGCGGCCGAGAGGAGCAACCCCACGTCCAAGGTGCGGTAGCTGTGCACGCAGGAGGGCCGAGAGGAGCTACTTCACATTCAAGGTTAGGAAGGGGTGCTCTGAGGAAACACCCCTCGTCCAAGGTAAGGAGCAGCAGCTCTACTTTGCTGGAGCAGCAGTGAAGATATACCCCATGTCTAAGGTAAGAGAAACCCAAGTAAGATGGTAGGTGTTCCGAGAGGGCATCAGAGGGCAGACACACAAACCATAATCACAGAAAACTAGTCAGTCTAATCACACGGACCACAGTCTTGTCTAACTCAATGAAACTAAACCATGCTGTGTGGGGCCACCCAAGATGGGAGGGTCATGGTGGAGAGGTCTGACAGAATGTGGTCCACTGGAGAAGGGAATGGCAAACCACTTCAGTATTCTTGCCTTGAAAACCCCATGAACAGTATGAAAAGGCAAAATGATAGGATACTGAAAGAGAAACTCCCCAGGTCGGTAGGTGCCCAATATGCTACTGGAGATCAGTGGAGAAATAATTCCAGAAAGAATGAAGGGATGGAGCCAAAGCAAAAACAATACTCAATTGTGGATGTTACTCGTGATAGAAGCAATGTCTGATGTTGTAAAGAGCAATATTGCATAGGAACATGGAATGTAAGGTCCATGAATCAAGGCAAATTGGAAGTAGTCAAACAGGAGATGGCAAGAGTGAATGTCAACATTCTAGGAATCAGCGAACTCAAATGGACTGGAATGGGTGAATTTAACTCAGATGACCATTATATCTACTACTGTGGGCAGGAATCCCTTAGAAGAAATGGAGTAGCCATCATGGACAACAAGAGTCTGAAATGTAGTACTTGGATGCAATCTCAAAAATGTCAGAATGATGTCTGTTTGTTTCCAAGCCAAACCATTCAATATCACAGTAATCCAATTCTATGCCCCAACCAGTAACACTGAAGAAGCTGAAGTTGAACGGTTCTATGAAGACCTACAAGACCTTTTAGAAATAACACCCCCAAAAGATGTCCTTTTCATTATAGGGGACTGGAATGCAAAAGTAGGAAGTCAAGAAACCCCTGGAGTAACAGGAAAATTTGGCCTTGGAATACGGAATGAAACAGGGCAAAGGCTAAATAGTTTTGCCAAGAGAACACACTGGTCATAGCAAACACCCTCTTCCAACAACATAACAGAAGACTCTACACATGGGCATCACCAGATGGTCAACACCGAAGTCAGATTGATTATATTCTTTGCAAAGATGGAGAAACTCTATACAGCCAGCAAAAACAAGACTGGGAGCTGACTGTGGCTCACATCATGAACCCCTTCTTGCCAAATTCAGACTTAAATTGAAGAAAGTAGGGAAAACCACTAGACAATTTGGGTATGACCTAAATCAAATTCCTTATGATTATACAGTAGAAGTGAGAAATAGATTTAAGGGACTGGATCTGATAGAGTGCCTGATGAACTATGGATGGAAGTTCATGACATTGTACAGGAGACAGGGATCAGATCATCCCCATGGAAAAGAAGTGAAAATAGCAAAATTGCTGTCTGGGGAGGCCTTACAAATAGCTGTGAAGAGAAGAAAAGTGAAAAGCAAAGGGGAGAAAGAAAGACATAAGCATCTGAAAGCAGAGTTCCAAAGAATAGCAAGGAGAGTTAAGAAAGCCTTCCTCAGCGATCAATGCAAAGAAATAGAGGAAAATAACAAAATGGGAAAGACTAGAGATCCCTTCAAGAAAATTAGAGATACCAAGGACACATTTCTGGAGAAGGCAATGGCACCCCACTCCAGTACTCTTGCCTGGAAAATCCCATGGACAGAGGAGCCTGGTAGGCTTCAGTCCAAGGGATCGCGAACAGTCAGACAGGACTGAGCGACTTCACTTTTACTTTTCACTTTTATGCATTGGAGAAGGAAATGGCAACCCACTCCAGTGTTCCTGCCTGGAGAATCCCAGGGATGGCAGAGCCTAGTGGGCTGCCATCTATGGGGTCACACCGAGTCGGACATAACTGAAGTGACTTAGCAGTAGCAGCAGCAAGGGAACATTTCATGCAAAGATGGGCTCGATAAAGGACAGAAATGGTAGGGACCTAATACACGCAGAAGATATTAAGAATAGGTGGCAAGAAAACACAGAAGGACTGTACAAAAAAGAGCTTCACAACCCAGATAATCACGATTGTGTGATCACTGACCTAGAGCCAGACATTCTGGAATGGGATGTCAAGTGGGCCTTAGAAAGCATCACTATGAACAAAGCTAGTGGAGGTGTTGGAATTCCAGTGGAACTATTTCAAATCCTGAAAGATGATGCTGTGAAAGTGCTGCATGCAATATGCCAGCAAATCTGGAAAACTCAGCAATGGCCACAGGACTGGAAAAGGTCAGTTTTCATTCAAATCCCAAAGAAAGGCAATGCCAAAGAATACTTAAACTACTGCACAATTGCACTCATCTCACATGCTAGTAAAGTAATGCTCAAAATTCTCCAAGCCAGGCTTCAGCAATACATGAACTGTGAACTTCCAGATGTTCAAGCTGGTTTTAGAAAAGGCAGAGGAACCAGAAATCAAATTGCCAACATCTGCTGGATCATGGAAAAAGCAAGAGAATTCCAGAAAAACATCTATTTCTGTTTTATTGACTATGCCAAAGCCTTTGACTGTGTGGATCACAATGAACTGTGGAAAAGTCTGAGAGATGGGAATACCAGAACACCTGATCTGCCTCTTGAGAAATCTGTATGCAAGTCAGGAAGCAACAGTTAAACTGGACATGGAACAACAGACTGGTTCTAAATAGGAAAAGGAGTACGTCAAGGCTGTATATTGTCACCCTGCTTATTTAAATTCTATGCAGAGTACATCATGAGAAATGCCGGGCTGGAGGAAGCACAAGCTGGAATCAAGATTGCAGGGAGAAATATCAATAACCTCAGATATACAGGTAGCCCCACCCTTATGGCAGAAAGTGAAGAGGAACTAAAAAGCCTCTTGAGGAAAGTGAAAGAGGAGAGTGAAAAAGTTGGCTTAAAGCTCAACATTCAGAAAACGAAGATCATGGCATCCGGTCCCATCACTTCATGGGAAATAGATGGGGAAACAGTGGAAATAGTGTCAGACTTTATTGTTTTGGGCTCCAGAATCACTGCAGATGGTGATTGCAGCCACGAAATTAAAAGATGCTTACTCCTTGGAAGGAAAGTTATGACCAACCTAGATAGCATATTCAAAAGCAGAGACATTACCTTGCCAACAAAGGTCCATCTAGTCAACGCTATGATTTTTCCAGTGGTCATGTATGGATGTTAAAGTTGGACTGTGACAAAAGCTGAGCACCGAAGAATTGAAGCTTTTGAGCTGTGGTGTTGGAGAAGACTCCCGAGAGTCCCTTGGACTGCAAGGAGATCCATCCAGTCCATTCTGAAGATCAGTCCTGTGTGTTCTTTGGAAGGAATGACGCTAAAGCTGAAAATCCCGTACTTTGGCCACGTCATGTGAAGAGTTGACTCATTGGAAAAGACTCTGATGCTGTGAGGAATTGGGGCAGGAGGAAAAGGGGACGACAGAGGATGAGAGGGCTGGATGGCATCACTGACTCTATGGACATGAGTCTGGGTGAACTCAGGGAGTTGGTGATGGACAGAGAGGCCTGGCGTACTGTGATTCATGGGGTCGCAAATAGTTGGACACGACTGAGCCACTGAACTGAACTGAATGATGACCCTATATGCCAGACGAGAAGAGACAAAGATGTATAGAACAGCCTTTTGAACTCTGTGGGAGAAGGCGAGGATGCAATGATTGGACAGAACAGCATGGAAATATGTATGTTATCGTATATGAAACAGATTGCCAGTTCAGGTTCAATGCATGATACAGGGTGCTCAGGGCTGTTGCACTGGGATGACCCTGAGGGATGGGAATGGGAGGCAGGTGGGAGGGGGGTTCAAGATGGGGAAAACGTGTACACCCATGGCTGATTATGTTAATGTATGGCAAAACCCATTACAATATTGTATAGTAATTAGCTTCCAATTAAAATAAATAAATTAAAAAAATACTAAAAACAAGAACAGCAAAACAACAACAACAAATTTGTGAGCACGTTGCACTTCTCCTTAGAATCAGTATACAATCAGTTTATTTTATGATTATGTTCATCTTATATATTACAGGAAAGAAAGAATAGCAAGTGTAAATTCCTTCAGTTCAGTTCACTTGCTCAGTCGTGTCTGACTCTTTGTGACCCCATGAATCGCAGCACACCTGGCCTTACTGTCCATCACCAACTCCCAGAATTCACCCAAACTCATGTGCTTCGAGTCAGTGATGCTATCCAGCCATCTCATCCTCTGTCATCCCCTTCTCCTGCCCCCAATCCCTCCCAGCATCAGGGTCTTTTCCAATGAGTCAGCTCTTCACATCAGATAGCCTAAGTATTGGAGTTTCAGCCTCAGCATCAGTCCTTCGAATGAACAGCCAGGACTGGTCTCCTTTAGGATGGACTGTTTGGATGTTCTTGCAGTCCAAGGGACTTTCAAGAGTCTTCTCCAGCACCACAGTTCAAAAGCATCAATTATTTAGCATTCAGCTTTCTTCACAGTCCAACTGTCACATCCATATGCGACCACTGGAAAAACCATAACCTTGACTAGATGGACCTTTGTTGGCAAAGTAATGTCTCTGCTTTTGAATATGCTATATATGTTGGTCATAACTTTCTTTCCAAGGAGTAAGCATCTTTTAATTTCATGGCTGCAATCACCATCTGCAGTGATTCTGGAGCCCAAAACAATAAAGTCTGACACTATTTCCACTGTTTCCCCATCTATTTCCCATGAAGTGATGGGACCGGATGCCATGATCTTCGTTTTCTGAATGTTGAGCTTTAAGCCAACTTTTTCACTCTCCTCTTTCACTTTCCTCAAGAGGCTTTTTAGTTCCTCTTCACTTTCTGCCATAAGGGTGGGGCTACCTGTATATCTGAGGTTATTGATATTTCTCCCTGCAATCTTGATTCCAGCTTGTGCTTCCTCCAGCCCAGCATTTCTCATGATGTACTCTGCATAGAATTTAAATAAGCAGGGTGACAATATACAGCCTTGACGTACTCCTTTTCCTATTTAGAACCAGTCTGTTGTTCCATGTCCAGTTTAACTGTTGCTTCCTGACCTGCATATAGGTTTCTCAAGAGGCAGGTCAGGTGGTCTGGTATTCCCATCTCTTTCAGAATTTTCCACAGTTTATTGTGATCCACACAGTCAAAGGCTTTGGCATAGTCAATGAATTCCTTAACTTACTTCTAATGTTCTTATACCTATATATCAATTTTCTTTCTTCCCAGGCAGAAGAGATACCTCCTATCACATACTGGTAGTATGAATCACTTACCAGTGCTCTAGATTCTATGATGTTACATTTTTTCCTTCTGAGAAACTTGTTGGACTATAGTTGGAGCATATCACTGTATAAAGAACACAGAACTAAAAATTTCAATTTGATAAGTAAAATGAGCCATACGAACATTATAGTACTTATCTCATGCTTCAATTGGTGTAAAATTCAAGAAAGTGCACAATAAATTTCATGTCTTTTATGTAATTATTAAAACATACTCTTTATGAACCTCAATATTCTTATTTATGAACATTATGTGGGATAGCATACATGATTTCAGATGAATATTGCATGAAATAAATGAAATGTGGGGATATATTTTGCAGAGTGCAAATAAAATATTCAAGGCAAGAGTCATGTGCATGTATGTGTGTGCACATTTGTATATATTTTTTACTGTATACAAATATACTCATATAAATACTTGTACACTAGTTTACTTCAGTCACTCAGTCTTGTCCAACTCTGTGATGCCATGGATTGCAACACACCAGGCTTCCTGCCCATCACCAAGTCTTGGATCTTGCTCAAACTCATGTGCATTGAGTCAGTGACACCATCCAACCATCTCATCCTCTGTCATCCCCTTCTCCTCATGCCTTCAACATTTCCCAGCATCAGGGTCTTTTCCAACGAGTCAATTCTTCGCATCAGGTGGCCAAAGTATTACAGCTTCAGCTTCAGCTTCAGTATCAGTCCTTCCAATGAATATTCAGGGCTGATTTCCTTTAGGATGGACTGGTTGGATTTCCTTCCAGTCCAAGGGACTCTCAAGAGTGTTCTCCAACACCACAGTTCAAAAGCATCAATTGTTCAGTGCTCAGCTTTCTTTATAATCCAACTCATATCCGTACATGACAACTGGAAAAACCATAGCTTTGACTAGATGGACTTTTGTTGGCGAAGTAATGTCTCTGCTTTTTAACAGGCTGTCTGATTTGGGCATAGCTTTTCCTCCAGGAAGCAAGCATGTCTTAATTTAATGGTCACAGTCACCATCCATAATGATTTTGGAACCCCCCCAAAATAAAGTCTGTCACGGTTTCCATTGTTTCCCCATCTACTTGCCATGAATTGATGGGACCAGATGCCATGATCTTAGTTTTCTGAATGTTGAGTTTTAAGCCAGCTTTTTCATTCTCCTCTTTCACTGTCATCAAAAGGGTATTTAGTCCTTCTTCGCTTTTTGCTATAAGCATGGTGCCATCTGCATATCTGAGGTTACTGATATTTCTCCCAGCAATCTTGATTCCAGCTTGTGCTTCATCCAGCCTGACATTTCACATGATGCACTCTGCATAGAATTTAAATAGGCAGGGTGACAATGTACAGGCTTGACGTCTTCCTTTCCTGATTTGGAACCATACTGTTGTTCCATGTCAGTTCTAACTGTTGCTTCTTGACCTGCATATAGATTTCTCAGGAGGCAGGTCAAGTGGTCTGGTATTCTCATCT
This sequence comes from Bos taurus, assembly GCF_002263795.3. Lineage (NCBI taxonomy): Eukaryota > Metazoa > Chordata > Mammalia > Artiodactyla > Bovidae > Bos > Bos taurus. The sequence goes on along the minus strand of NC_037334.1, from coordinate 10,523,295 downwards.
CTTAAAGAATTTTACACACTTTGTTGTGATCCACAGTCAAAGTCTTTGGCATAATCAACAAAGCAGAAGTAGATGTTTTTCTGGAACTCTCTTGCTCTTTCAATGAGCCAATGGATGTTGGCAACTTGATCTCTGGTTCCTTTTCCTTTTCTAAATCCAACTTGAACACCTGTAAGTTCACAGTTCATGTACGGTTGAAGCCTGGCTTGGAGAATTTTGAGTACTGTTTTTCTAGATGAGTGAGATGAGTGAAATTGTGTGGCAGTTTGAACATTCTTTGGCATTGCCATTCTATGGGACTGGAATGAAAACTGACCCTGTCCAGTCCTGTGGCCACTGCTGAATTTTCCAAATTTGCTGGCATATTGAGTGTAGCACTTTCACAGCATCATCTTTTGGGAAGTGTGCTTATATAAAAACAAATCTATGAAACTGAAAAACTATGAAATAAAATGATTGGCAGAGATAATAAAACCAATTAAGTAGAGTTATGGTTATACAACTGTCTTCAGCAAATGAATGGAGCATTGAAAACTTATTGAAATATGATGTACAATAGCAGTTCTTGAACAATACCAACATGGATCAATAATTAAGTAAGCAAAGATTTTGACATAAAAGAATATAACATAAAGTGTATCTATACCTCTTTGGTCATCTTTGACAATTATATCTACTACTGCGGGCAGGAATCCCTCAGAAGAAATGGAGTAGCCATCATGGTCAACAAAAGAATTTAAAATGCAGTACTTGGATGCAATCTCAGAAACGACAGAATGATCCCTGTTCGTTTCCAAGGCAAACCACTCAATATCACAGTAATCCAAGTCTATGCCCCAACCAGTAACGCTGAAGAAGCTGAAGTTGAACGGTTCTATGAAGACCTCCAAGACCTTTTAGAACTAACACCCCCAAAAGATGTCCTTTTCATTATAGGGGACTGGAATGCAAAAGTAGGAAGTCAAGAAACTCCTGGAGTAACAGGCAAATTTGACCTTGGAATACGGAATGAAACAGGGCCAAGACTAATAGACTTTTGCCAAGAAAATGCACTAGTCATAGCAAACACCCTCTTCCAACAACACAAGAGAAGACTCTACACATGGACATCACCAGATGGTCAACACCAAAGTCAGATTGATTACATTCTTTACAGCCAAAGATGGAGAAGCTCTATACAGTCAACAAAAACAAGACCAGGAGCTGACTGTGGCTCAGATCATGAACTCCTTCTTGCCAAATTCAGACTTAAATTGAAGAAAGTAGGGAAAACCACTAGACAATTCAGGTATGACCTAAATCAAATCTCTTATGATTATATAGTGGAAGTGAGAAACAGATTTAAGGGACTAGATCTGATAGATAGGGTGCCTGATGAACTATGGATGGAGGTTCATGACATTGTACAGGAGACAGGGATCAAGACCATCCCTATGGAAAAGAAATGCAAAAAAGCAAAATGGCTGTCTGGGGAGGCCTTACAAATTGCTGTGAAAAGAAGAGAAGCACAAAGCAAAGGAGAAAAGGAAATATATAAGCATCTGAATGCAGAGTTCCAAAGAATAGCAAGAAGAGATAAGAAAGCCTTCCTCAACGATCAATGCAAAGAAATAGAGAAAAACAACAGAATGGGAAACACTAGAGATCTCTTCAAGAATATTAGAGATACCAAGGGAACACTTCATGCAAAGATGGGCTCAATGACGGATAGAAATGCTATGGGCCTAAAGAAGCAGAAGATATTAAGAAGACGTGGCAAGAATACACAGAAGAACTGTACAAAAAAGAGCTTCACAACCCAGATAATCACGATGGTGTGATCACTGACCTAGAGCCAGACATCTGGAATGTGAAGTCAAGTGGGCCTTAGAAAGCATCACTATGAACAAAGCTAGTAGAGGTGATGGAATTCCAGTGGAGCTATTTCAAATCCTGAAAGATGATGCTGTGAAAGTGCTGCATGCAATATGCCAGCAAATCTGGAAAACTCAGCAGTGGGCACAGGACTAGAAAAGGTCAGTTTTTATTCCAGTCCCAAAGAAAGGCAATGCCAAAGAATGCTCAAACTACTGCACAATTGCACTCATCTCATACGCTAGTAAAGTAATGCTCAAAATTCTCCAAGCCAGGCTTCAGCAATATGTGAACTGTGAACTTCCAGATGTTCAAGGTGGTTTTAGAAAAGGCAGAGGAACCAGAGACCAAATTGCCAACGTCTGCTGGATCATGGAAAAAGCAAGAGTTCCAGAAAAACAAATATTTCTGTTTTATTGACTATGCCAAAGCCTTTGACTGTGTGGATCACAGTAAACTGTGGAAAATTCTTCAAGAGATGGGAATATCAGACCACCTGACCTGCCTCTTGAAAAATTTGTATTCAGGTCAGGAAGCAACAGTTAGAACTGGACATGGAACAACAGACTAGTTCCAAATAGGAAAACGAGTACGTCAAGGCTGTATATTGTCACCCTGCTTATTTAACTTATATGCAGAGTACATCATGAGAAATGCTGGGCTGGAGGAAGCACAAGCTGGAATCAAGGTTGACGAGAGAAATATCAATAACCTCAGATACACAGATGTTACCACCCTTATGGCACAAAGTGAAGAGGAACTAAAAAGACTCTTGATGAAGGTGAAAGAGGAGAGTGAAAATGTTGGCTTAAAACTCAACATTTAGAAAACGAAAAGCATGGCATCTGGTCCCATCACTTCGTGGGAAATAGATGGGGAAACAGTGGAAACAGTGTCAGACTTTATTTTTGGGGGCTCCAAAATCACTGCAGATGGTGATTGCAGCCACAAAATTAAAAGACACTTACTCCTTGGAAGAAAAGTTATGAGCAACATAGATAGCATATTCAAAAGCAGAGACATTACTTTGCCAACAAAAGTCCGTCTAGTCAAGGCTATGGTTTTTCCAGTGGTCATGTATTGATGTGCGAGTTGGACTGTGAATAAAGCTGAGCCCTGACGAACTGATGCTTTTGAACTGTGGTGTTGGAGAAGACTCTTGAGAGTCCCTTGGACTGCAAGGAGATCCAACCAGTCCATTCTGAAGGAGATCAGCCCTGGGATTTCTTTGGAAGGAATGATGCTAAAGCTGAAACTCCAGTACTTTGGCCAACTCATTTGAAGAGTTGACTCTTTGGAAAAATCTCTGAATATGGGAGGAATTGGGGGCAGGAGGAGAAGGGAACAACAGAGGATGAGATGGCTGGATGGCATCACTGACTCGATGGATGTGAGCCTGAGTGAACTTTGGGAATTGGTGATCGACAGGGAGGCCTGGTGTGCTTCGATTCATGGGGTTGCAAAGAGTCGGACGGGACTGAGTGACTGAACTGAACTGAACTGAAACCTCTTTGACTTGAAACAGATGTTCTTTTGCTATTTGTTGAATGAATCAGGGATTAGGTTTCCGTGCATTTGGTCCTTTAATATATGATAAGGTTGATAAAGGCTGATTCTTTCAAAGAAGTTGGCACAAGTAGTTATCCATCTAGAAGGAAATTATGTGGCTTTCTACTTCACACATCTTAAAAATTTCCAAAGGATTATAGACCTCAGTGTAAACAGACAGAAGGCCTCTTAGGTGAGTATTTAAAGATCTACAGATAAAAATGTGTGGAGAAGCAGGGGACGACAGAAGATGAGATGGTTGGATGGCATCAGCAACTCAATGGGCATGACTTTGAGCAAGCTCCAGGAGATGGTGAAGTACAGGGAAGCCTGGTGTGCTGTAGTCAGTGGGATCACAAAGAGCCAGACATGAATGAATGACTGAACAATACACATAAAGCTACATGTGGGAAAAATCATCATAATTAAAAAAAGAAAATCATATGTGAGAAGATGGATGTATTTGATTACATAAAATTTAAAACTTTTTATGCACAATATATTCAACTAAGAGTTAATGGAGAAAGATCTGCAAAAATCATTAAAAATGTTGCTAAGAATAGAAGGCATGTAATTTATGGACATGTAATAACAATGGTCATGTTATAATGAACATGCTGATCAACTACATGAATATTTCTTCAAGTTGATTAGTAGTTTAAAGAAACAAACTAACAAAAATCTCTTTCACATCCATCAGTCTGTGAGACAACTTAAAGATCTCTCACACTGATTGGGGTTGGGGGTTTTAAACAGGTAGTAAACAAGGATTCTCTACTTTTTCTGCAGAAAGGTGAAATGTTACACGTGGGAAATAACCTGAAGAGACTGTTAACATTAAAATACAGATATTTTAACTGTGATTTATCAATCTTGGCACTATTGGAATCCTGGGCCAGTTGATTATTCTTTGTGGTGGGGTCTATCCTGTGCATTGTAGGCTGTTAGTTCAAGATGTCTCTGGACAGTGCTCAATGTCCCTTGAAGGAATGATATTGCATTTGGTGGGGAATCAGAATTTTAACATAGCAATCTTAAAATAATTTTGTTGATTGTCATAATGGCAATATCCATTGGATTGGATATGACTTAGTGAGTGAGTAACAGCAACAATTGAGAAAAATTATGTAAATCTTTGTTAGGGAAATTAAATATATAGTCTTGTTTAGGCTTCAGAGACAAAGCAGAGCAGGTCTCTGACCTTTCTTATAACCTGCCTTGACACTGACCTGACTGGGAGTGACTGCCTGCTGTGAGTGCAAGACTACAACCCCATAGATAAAATGTGGGAAAAATCTTGAGATTTTTGAGCCCCTGGAGGAGACCTGTCAACCAAGCCCCAGGCTTGACTACACTGCAAGTTTTACACAAAAAGGCAAACAGCAATAACATGAAACCAGAGCTGAAATTTGCTCACAGATTGATGATGATATCAGTTTGCTTCCTGGAATTAGAAATGAACTAGAACTTCAATCTTTGAAGTTTCACCCACAAATTGGACACACTGGTGCCTCGGACCCTTTCCCAATTGGGACTCCAGATGTGCTCTGTAATGAGACTTCCCAGCACTGTTTAAGTCTGGATGTTGGTAAGAACCCAATTTGGTGTTGTATCCTCTGCTTTTTCTATTTCTCTTTTCTTTTAATGTTAGTATATTGAAAGTAAGCAACATAATTCTCTAGTAAATATTTGTATTATTTGTTTGCATATAACGAGTGGCTCATTTTGTTAACAAATCCTTTGAACCTGAGATGAAAGTGAAAACTTTAGGCAGAACAAGCTTTACACAGGTGAATAGCACAGTCACACCATGAAATGTTATGGAGCCACTGAAATAATGAATTAGCATTATACTAGTTGAATGGAGGTTTAGTCTTTGAGGTATTATTGAGTAAAAGAAAGACTGTACATGTAGAAAAAAGGACTGCACTAAGACATGAAGAACAATTGTGATGCCACAGAATGCTATTTGTGTGTTTGTATGCCTATGAATCCCAGGGACGGGAGAGCCTGGTGGGCTGCCGTCTATGGGGTCGCGCAGAGTCGGACACTACTGAAGGGACTTAGCAGCAGCAGCAGCATGCCTATGAATATATATGTAACACAAAAAAAGAGAGTGTTAAAAGAAGCTAAGAATTTATGAAACAAAGACCATCAGTAGGAATGAAATTAGGTTAAGTACAGAGGATTCACACAGTTCATGGGGTTCTTAAAGAATACTGAAGTGGTTTGCCATTCCCTTCTACAGTGGACCATGTTTTTTTTATCAGAACTCTCCACCATGACCTGTGCATCTTGGGTGGTCCTGCATAGTATGGTTCATAGTTTCATTGAGTTACACAGAGTTATGACAAAGGATGAGATGGTTGGATGACATCACTGACTCAATGGACCTGAGGTTAACCAAACTCCAGGAGATAGTGAAGGACAGGTAAGCTTGGTGTGCTGCAGTCCATGGGGTCATAAAGAGTCAGACATGACTTAGCAACAGAACAACAATATAGAGATCCAAAAAAACTGTATGAAATAGAAACAAATGAGAATCTAAAAACCATGATAACTTTACAATACAGTATTGGTTTTGCCATACATCAACATGAATCCGCCTCGGGTGTACATGTGTTCCCAATCCTGAACCCCACTCCCAACTCCCTCCCCATACCATCCCTCTGGGTCATCCCACTGCACCAGCCTCAAGATTCCTGTATCCTGCCCCTAACCTGGACTGGCGATTCATTTCTTATATGATATTATACATGTTTCAATGCCATTCTCCCAAATAACCACCCCCTCCCCACTCTTTCACAGAGTCCAAAAGACTGTTCTATACATCTGTGTCTCTTTTGCTGTCTCACATACAGGGTTATCGTTACCATCTTTCTAAATTCTATATATATGCATTAGTATTTGTGTTTTTCTTTCTGGCTTACTTCACTCTGTATAATCGGCTCCAGTTTCATCCACCTCATTAGAAAAGATTCAAATGTATTGTTTTAAATGGTTGAGTAATATTCCATTATGTATATGTACCACTGCTTTCTTACCCATCCATCTGCTGATGGACATCTAGGTTGCTTCCAAGTGCTAGCTGTTATAAACAGTGCTGCGATGAACATTGGGGTACATGTGTCTCTTTCAATTCTAGTTTCCTTGGTGTGTATGCCCAGCAGCGGGTTTGCTGGGTCGTATGGCAGTTCTATTTCCAGTTTTTTAAGGAATTTCCACGCTGTTCTCCATAGCGGCTGTACTAGTTTTTGTTCCCACCAACAGTGTAAGAGGGTTCCCTTTTCTCCACACCCTCTCCAGCATTTATTGCTTGTAGACTTTTGGATTGCAGCCATTCTGACTGGCGTGAAATGGTACCTCATAGTGGTTTTGATTTGCATTTCTCTGAAAATGAGTGATGTTGAGCATCTTTTCATGTGTTTGTTAGCCATCTGTATGTCTTCTTTGGAGAAATGTCTATTTAGTTCTTTGGCCCATTTTTTGATTGGGTCGTTTATTTTTCTGGAATTGAGCTGTAGGAGTTGCTTGTATATTTTTCAGATTAGTTGTTTGTCAGTTGCTTCATTTGCTATTATTTTCTCCCATTCTGAAGGCTGTCTTTTCTCCTTGCTTATAGTTTCCTTTGTTGTGCAGAAGCGTTTAAGTTTAATTAGGTTCCATTTGTTTATTTTTGCTTTTATTTCCAATATTCTGGGAGGTGGGTCATAAAGGATCCTGCTGTGATATATGTTGGAGAGTGTTTTGCCTATGTTCTCCTCTAAGAGTTTTATACTTTCTGGTCTTACATTTAGATCTTCAATCCATTTTGAGTTTATTTTTGTGTATGGTGTTAGAAAGTGTTCTAGTTTCATTCTTTTACAAGTGATTGACCAATTTCCCCAGCACCACTTGTTAAAGAGATTGTCTTTAATCCATTGTATATTCTTGCCTCCTTTGTCAAAGATAAGGTGTCCATAGGTGTGTGGATTTATCTCTGGGCTTTTTATTTTGTTCCATTGATCTATATTTCTGTCTTTGTGCCAGTACCATATTTTTTTGATGACTGTGGTTTTGGAGCAGAGCCTGAAGTCAGGCAGGCTGATTCCTCCGGTTCCATCCTTCTTTCTGAAGATTGCTTTGGCTATTCGAGGTTTTTTTGTATTTCCATAGATATTATGAAATTGTTTGTTCTAGCTCTGTGAAAAATACCGTTGGTAGCTTGATAGGGATTGCATTGAATCTATAGATTGCTTTGGGGAGTATACTCATTTTCACTATATTGATTCATCTAATCCATGAACATGGTATACTTCTCCATCTATTAGCGTCCTCTTTGATTTTTTTCACCAGTGTTTTATAGTTTTATATATATACAAGTCTTTTGTTTCTTTAGGTAGATATATCCCTAAGTATTTTATTCTTTTTGTTGCAATGGTGAATGGGATTGTTTCCTTAATTTCTCTTTGTATTTTCTCATTATTAGTGTATAGGAATGCAAGGGATTTCTGTGTGTTGATTTTATATCCTGCAACTTTACTATATTCATTGATTAGCTCTAGTAATTTTCGGGTGGAGTCTTTAGGGTTTTCTGTGTAGAGGATCATGTCATCTGCAAACAGTGAGAGTTTTACTTCTTCTTTTCCAATTTGGATTCCTTTATTTCTTTTTCTGCTCCGATTGCTGTGGCCAAATCTTCCAAAACTATGTTGAATAGTAGTGGTGAAAGTGGGCACCCTTGTCTTGTTCCTGACTTTAGGGGAAATGTTTTCAATTTTTCACCATTGAGGATAATGTTTGCTGTGGGTTTGTCATATATAGCTTTTATTATTTTGAGGTATGTTCCTTCTATTCCTGCTTTCTGGAGAATTTTTATCATAAATTAGTGTTGAATTATGTCAAAGGCTTTCTCTGCATCTATTGAGATAATCATATGGCTTTTATTTTTCAATTTTTTAATGCGGTGTATTACATTGATTGATTTGCAGATATTGAAGAATCCTTGCTTCCCTGGGATAAAGCCCACTTGGTCATGGTGTATGATATTTTTAATGTGTTGTTGGATTCTGATTGCTAGCATTTTGTTAGGGATTTTTGCATCTATGTTCATCAGTGATATTGGCCTGTAGTTTTCTTTTTTTGTGGCATCTTTGTCAGGTTTTGGTATTAGGGTGATGGTGGCCTCATAGAATGAGTTTGGAAGTTTATCTTCCTCTGCAATTTTCTGCAAGAGTTTGAGTAGGATAGGTGTTAGCTTTTCTCTAAATATTTGGTAGAATTCACCCGTGAAGCCGTCTGGACCTGGGCTTTTGTTTGCTGGAAGATTTCCGATTACAGTTTCAGTTTCCATGCTTGTGATGGGTCTGTTAAGATTTTCTATTTCTTCCTGGTTCAGTTTTGGAAAGTTGTACTTTTCTAAGAATTTGTCAATTTCTTCCACGTTGTCCATTTTATTGGCATATAATTGTTGATAGTAGTCTCTTATGATCCTTTGTATTTCTGTGTTGTCTCTTGTGTTCTCTCTATTTTCACTTCTAATTTTATTGATTTGATTTTTTACCGTTGTTTCTTGATGAGTCTGGCTAATGGTTTGTCAGTTTTATTTATCCTTTCAAGAACCAGGTTTTGGCTTTGTTGATTTTTGCTCTAGTATCTTTTGTTTCTATTGCATTTATTTCTGCCCTAATTTTTAAGATTTCTTTCTTGAGGTATGCCTGTATTGCTATGAACTTTCCCCTTAGCACTGCTTTTACAGTGTCCCATAGGTTTTGGGTTGTTAATTTTTCATTTTCATTCATTTCTATGCATATTTGGATTTCTTTTTTGATTTCTTCTGTGATTTGTTGGTTATTCAGCAGTGTGTTGTTCAGCCTCCATATGTTGGAATTTTTAATAGTTTTTCTCCTGTAATCGAGATCTAATCTTACTGCATTGTGGTCAGAAAAGATGCTTGGAATGATTTCAATTTTTTTTTTTTAAATTTATGGCCCAAGGCTAAATTTTTGACCCAGGATGTGGTCTATCCTGGAGAAGGTTCCATGTGCACTTGAGAAAAAGGTGAATTTCATTGTTTTGGGGTGAAATGTCCTATAGATATCAATTATGTCTAACTGGTCTTCTGTATCATTTAAAGTTTGTGTTTCCTTGTTAATTTTCTGTGTAGTTGTTCTATCCATAGGTGTGAGTGGGGTATTAAACTCTCCCACTATTAATGTGTTATTGTTAATTTCCCCTTTCATACTTCTTAGCATTTGTCTTACATATTGTGGTGCTCCTATGTTGGGTGCATATATATTTATAATTGTTATATCTTTTTCTTGGATTCATCCTTTGACCATTATGTAGTGTCCTTCTTTGTCTCCTTTCACAGCCTGTGTTTTAAACTCTATTTTATCTGATATGAGTTTTGCTACTCCTGCTTTCCTTTGGTCTCTATTTGTGTGGAATACTTTTCCCAGCCCTTCACTTTCAGTCTGTATGTGTCCCCTATTTTGAGGTGGGTCTCTTGTAGACAACATATATAGGGGTCTTGTTTTGTATCCATTCAGCCAGTCTTTGTCTTTTGGTTGGAGCATTCACCCCATTTACATTTCAGGTAATTATTGGTAAGTATGACCCCATTGCCATTTACTTTATTGTTTGGGGTTTGAGTTTATACACCCTTTTTGTGTTTCCTGTCTAGAGAAGATCGTTTAGCATTCATTGGAGAGCTGGTTTGGTGGTGCTGAATTCTCTCAGCTTTTGCTTGTCTTTAAAGCTTTTGATTTCTCCTTCATGTTTGAATAAGATCCTTGCTGGGTACAGTAATCTGGGCTGTAGGTTATTTTCTTTCATCACATTAAGTATGTCCTGCCATTCCCTCCTGGCCTGAAGAGTTTCTATTGAAAGATCAGCTGTTATCCTTATGGGAATTCCCTTGTGTGTTATTTGTTGTCTTTCCCTTGCTGCTCTTAGTATTTGTTCTTTGTGTTTGATATTTGTTAATTTGATTAATATGTGTTTTGGGGTGTTTCGCCTTGGGTTAATCCTGTTTGGGACTCTCTGGGTTTCTTGGACTTGGGTGATTATTTCCTTCCCCATTTTAGGGAAGCTTTCAACTATTATCTACTCAAGTATTTTCTCATGGTCTTTCTTTTTGTCTTCTTCTTCTCGGACTCCTATGATTCGAATATTGGAGCATTTAATATTGTCCTGGAGGTCTCTGAGGTTGTCCTCAGTTCTTTTAATTCATTTTTCTTTTTTCCTCTCTGATTCGTTTATTTCTACCATTCTATCTTCTTCTTCACTAATCCTATCTTCTTCCTCTGTTATTCTACTATTTGTTCCTTCCAGAGTGTTTTTGATCTCATTTCTTGCATTATTCATTGTATATTGACGCTTTTTTATTTCTTCTAGGTCCTTGTTAATCCTTTCTTGCATTTTCTCAATCCTTGTCTCCAGGCTATTTATTTGTGATTCCATTTTTATTTCAAGATTTTGGATAATTTTCACTATCATTATTCGGAATTCTTTATGAGGTAGATTCCCTATCACTTCCCCTTTTGTTTGGTTTGGTGGGCATTTATCCTGTTCCTTTACCTGCTGGGTATTCCTTTGTCTCTTCATCTTGTTTAAATTTTTGAGTTTGGGGTGTCCTTTCTGTATTCTGGCAGTTTGTGGAATTCTCTTTATTATGGAGTTTCGTTGCTGTGGGTGGGGTTGTATCAGTGGCTTGTCAAGGTTTCCTGGTTAGGGAAGCTTGTGTCGTTGTTCTGGTGGATGGAACTGGATTTCTTCTCTCTGGAGTGCAGTGAAGTGTCTAGTAATGAGTTATGAGATGTCAGTGGTTTTGGAGTAACTTTGGACAGCCTGTATATTGAAACTCAGGGCTGTGTTCCTGTGTTGCTGGAGAATTTGTGTGGTATGTCTTGCTCTGGAACTTGTTGGCCCTTGGGTGGTGCTAGGTTTCAGTGTAGGTATGGAGGCCCACGTTGAAAGTCAGGAAGGGAAGCTGTGAGGATATACCCCTCACCCAAAGTAAGGAGCAATGGCTGCACTTTGCTGGAGCAGCCATGAAGAGATACCCCACGCCCAAGGTAGTAGAAAACCAAGTAAGATGGTAGGTGTTGCAAGAGGGCATCAGAGGGCAAACACACTGAAACCATACTCAGTGAAAACTAGTCAATCTAATCACACTAGGGCCACAGCCCTGTCTAACTCAATGAAACTAAGCCATGCCCGTGGGGCAACCCAAGACTGGTGGGTCATGGTGGAGAGATCTGACAGAATGTGGTCCACTGGAGAAGGGAATGGTAAACCACTTCAGTATTCTTGCCTTGAGAACCCCATGAACAGTATGGAAAGGCAAAATGATAGGATACTGAAAGACAAACTCCCTAGGTCAGTAGGTGCCCAATATGCTACTGGAGATCAGTGGAGAAATAAGTCCAAAAAGAATGAAGGGATGGAGCCAAAGCAAAAAGAATACTCAGCTGTGGATGTGACTAGTGATAGAAGCAAGGTCCGATGTTGTAAAGAGCAATATTGCATAGGAACCTGGAATGTCAGATCCATGAATCAAGGCAAATTGGAAGTGGCCAAACAAGAGATGGCAAGAGTGAATGTCGAAATTCTAGGAATCAGCAAACTGAAATGGACTGGAATGGGTGAATTTAACTCAGATGACCATTATATCTACTACCGCGGGAAGGAATCCCTCAGAAGAAATGGAGTAGCCATCATGGTCAACAAAAGACTCCGAAATACAGTACTTGGATGTAGTCTCAAAAATGACAGAATGATCTCCGTTCGTATCCAAGGCAAACCACTCAATATCACAGTAATTCAAGTCTATGCCCCAACCAGTAATGCTGAAGAAGCTGAAGTTGAACGGTTCTATGAAGACCTCCAAGACCTTTTAGAACTAAAACCCAAAAAAGATGTCCTTTTCATTATAGGGGACTGGAATGCAAAAGTAGGAAGTCAAGAAACACCTGGAGTAACAGGCAAATTTGGCCTTGAAATACGGAATGAAGCGGGGCAAAGACTAATAGAGCTTTGCCAAGAAAATACACTGGTCATAGCAAACACCCTCTTCCAACAATACAAGAGAAGACTCTATACATGGACATCACCAGATGGTCAACACCGAAATCAGATTGATTATATTCTTTGCAGCCAACGATGGAGAAGGTCTATACTGTCAGCAAAAACAAGACCAGGAGCTGACTGTGGCTCAGACCATGAACCCCTTCTTGCCAAATTCAGACTTAAATTGAAGAAAGTAGGGAAAACCCCTAGACCATTCAGGTATGACCTTAATCAAATCCCTTATGATTATATAGTGGAAGTGAGAAATAGATTTAAGGGCCTAGATCTGATAGATAGAGTGCCTGATGAACTATGGAATGAGGTTCATGACATTGTACAGGAGACAGGGATCAAGACCATCCCTATGGAAAAGAAATGCGAAAAAGCATAATAGCTGTCTGGGGAGGCCTTACAAATAGCTGTGAAAAGAAGAGAAGTCAAAAGCAAAAGAGAAAAGGAAAGATATAAACATCTGAATGCAGACTTCCAAAGAATAGCAAGAAGAGATAAGAAAGCCTTTTTCAGTGATCAATGCAAAGAAATAGAGGAAAACAACAGAATGAGAAAGACTAGGGATCTCTTCAAGAAAATCAGAGATACCAAAGGAACATTTCAGGCAAAGATTGGCTCGATAAAGGACAGAAATGATATGGACCTAACACAAGCAGAAGATATTAAGAAGAGATGGCAAGAATACACAGAACTGTACAAAAATGAGCTTCACAACCCAGATAATCACGATGGTGTGATCACTCACCTAGAGACAGACATTCTGAAATGCGAAGTCAAGTGGGCCTTAGAAAGCATCACTACGAACAAAGCTAGTGGAGGTGATGGAATTCCAGTGGAGCTATTCCAAATCCTGAAAGATGATGCTGTGAAAGTGCTACAGTCAATATGCCAGCAAAATTGGAAAACTCAGCAATGGCCACAGGACTGCAAAAAGGTCAGTTTTCCTTCCAATCTCAAAGAAAGGCAATGCCAAAGAATGCTCAAACTACCGCACAACTGCACTCATCTCACACGCTAGTAAAGTAATGCTCAAAATTCTCCAAGCCAGGCTTCAGCAATATGTGAACCCTGAACTTCCTGATGTTCAAGCTGGTTTTAGAAAAGGCAGAGGAACTAGAGATCAAATTGCCAACATCCGCTGCATCATGGAAGAAGCAAGAGAGTTCCAGAAAAACATCTATTTCTGCTTTATTGACTATGTCAAAGCCTTTGACTGCGTGGATCACAATAAACTGTGAAAAATTCTGAAAGATATGGGAATACCAGATCACCTGATTTGCCTCTTGAGAAATTTGTATGCAGGTCAGGAAGCAACAGTTAGAACTGAACATGGAACAACAGACCTGTTCGAAATAGGAAAAGAAGTTCGTCAAGGTTGTATATTGTCACCCCGTTTATTTAACTTATATGCAGAGCACATCATGAGAAACGCTGGACTGGTAGAATCACAAGCTAGAATCAAGATTGCTGGGAGAAATATCAATAACCTCAGATATGCAGATGACACCACCCTTATGGCAGAAAGTGAAGAGGAACTCAAAAGCCTCTTGATGAAAGTGAAAGTGGAGAGTGGAAAAGTTGGCTTGAAGGTCAACATTCAGAAAACGAAGATCATGGCATCCGGTCCCATCACTTCATGGGAAATAGATGGGGAAACAGTGGAAACAGTGTCAGACTTTATTTTTTTGGGCTCCAAAATCACTGCAGATGGTGACTGCAGCCAAGAAATTAAAAGATGCTTACTCCTTGGAAGGAAAGTTATGACCAACCTAGATAGCATATTGAAAACAGAGACATTACTTTGCCAACAAAGGTCCATCTAGTCAAGGCTATGGTTTTTCCAGTGGTCATGTATGGATGTGAGAGTTGGACTGTGAAGAAGGCTGAGCGCCGAAGAATTGATGCTTTTGAACTGTGGTGTTGGAGAAGACTCCTGAGAGTCCCTTGGACTGCAAGGAGATCCAACCAGTCCATTCTGAAGGAGATCAGCCCTGGGGTTTCTTTGGAAGGAATGATGCTAAAGCTGAAACTCCAGTACTTTGGCTACCTCATGCGAAGAGTTGACTCATTGGAAAAGACTCTGATGCTGGGAGGGATTGGGGGCAAGAGGAGAAGGGGACGACAGAGGTTGAGATGGCTGGATGGCATCACTGACTCGATGGACGTGAGTTTGAGTGAACTCCAGGAGTTGGTGATGGACAGGGAGGCCTGGCGTGCTGCGATTCATGGGGTCACAAAGAGTCGGACATGACTGAGCGACAGATCTGATCTGATCTAATGGAGGCGTTTGATGAGCTCCTATGGATTAATGTTCCCTGGAGTCAGGAGTTCTTTGATGTTCTCAGGATTTGGACTTAAGCCTCCTGATTCTGGTTTGCAATCTTATTTTTACAGTAGTCTCAAGACTTCTCATTCTATACAGCACTGTTTATAAAACATCTAGGTAAAAGATGAAAAGTTTCTCCACAGCGAGGGACACCCAGAGAGTTTCACAGAGTTACATGGAGAAGAGAAGGGGGAGGAGGGACTTAGAGGTGATCTGAATGAGATGAGGTGGAATCAAAAGAGCATAGAGCATGCTAGCCAGTAGTCAGTTCCTTATATGCGCTGCACAGTCTGGACCGCTCACAGATGTTCATGGAGTTATACAGAGAAGAGGGAGGAAGGAGACAGAGGTGGCCAGGAGGATAAACGGGGGAATGAAAAGGAGAGAGACAGATCCAGCCAGTAATCAGTTCCCTAAGTGTTCTCCACCGTCTGGAACAGACAGAGATTTAGAGAATTGGGTAGAGAAGAGAAGGGACAGGGAGGAGACAGAGGCATCCTGGTGGAGAAAAAGGAGAGTCCAAAGGGGGAGAGAACAGTCAAGCCAGTAATCTCGCTCCCAAGTAAAAATTGGTATGAAGATTAGGTTCTTAAAGGTACAAAATTGATAACAAATACCAAAAAGCAAAGATTAAAATTCTAGAGTAGAGGTTGGATTTTCAAAAATACAATATTATAGAAAAGAAGAAGGAAAAAAAAAGTCACAAAAATTATTAAAAATATATATATGAAGTTTGCTTTAAAAATAGTCTTTTTTATGAAAAGTATTAGTAGGTTATAAAAATGAAAATTAAAGGAGCAATAGAGGACTTAAAAATTAAACAAAAGTTAAAAAATGAATGATACTAAAAATAGTAAAAATATATCTAGGACTTTCTCTGGTGTTATTGTGGGCAATATGGGGTCAGTTCATTTTCGGATAGTTTCTTCAGTCAGTTCAGTTCAGTTCAGTTCAGTCACTCAGTCGTGTCCGACTCTTTGCGACCCCATGAATCGCAACACGTCAGGCCTCCCTGTCCATCACCAACTCCTGGAGTTCACTCAGATTCACGTCCATCGAGTCAGTGATGCCATCCAGCCATCTCATCCTCTGTCATCCCCTTCTCCTCCTGCCCCCAATCCCTCCCAGCATCAGAGTCTTTTCCAATGTGTCAACTCTTCACATGAGGTGGCCAGAGTACTGGAATTTCAGCTTCAGCATCAGTCCTTCCAAAGAAATCTCAGGGCTGATCTCCTTCAGAATGGACTGGTTGGATCTCCTTGCAGTCCAAAGGGACTCTCAAGAGTCTTCTCCAACACCACAGTTCAAAAGCATCAATTCTTTGGTGGTCAGCTTTCTTCACAGTCCAACTCTCACATCCATACATGACCACAGGAAAAACCATAGCCTTGACTAGACGGACCTTTGTTGGCAAAGTAATGTCTCTGTTTTCAATATGCTATCTAGGTTGGTCATAACTTTTCTTCCAAGGAGTAAGCGTGTTTTAATTTCATGGCTGCAGTCACCATCTGCAGTGATTTTGGAGCCCAAAAAAATAAAGTCTGACACTGTTTCCACTGTTTCCCCATCTATTTCGCACGAAATGATGGGACCAGATGCCATGATCTTTGTTTTCTGAATGTTGAGCTTTAAGCCAACTTTTTTGCTCTCCTCTTTCACCTCCATCAAGACACTCTTTAGTTCCTCTTCACTTTCTGCCATAAGCATGGTGCCATCTGCATATCTGAGGTTATTGATATTTCTCCTGGAAATCTTGATTCTGGCTTATGCTTCTTCCAGCCCAGCATTTCTCATGGTGTACTCTGCATATAAGTTGAATAAGCAGGGTGACAATATACAGCCTTGACATACTCCTTTTCCTATTTGGATCCAGTCTGTTGTTCCATGTACAGTTCAAACTGTTGCTTCCTAGCCTGCATACAAATTTCTCAAGTGGTAGGTCAGGTGGTCTGGTATTCCCATCTCTTCAGAATTTTCCACAGTTTATTGTGATCCATGCAGTCAAAGGCTTTTACATAGTCAATAAAGCAGAAATAGATGTTTTTCTGGAACTCTCTTGCTTTTTCCATGATCCAGCAGATGTTGGCAATTTGATCTCTGGTTACTCTGTGTTTTTAAAACCAGCTTGAACATCTGGAAGTTCATGGTTCATGTATTGCTGAAGCCTGGCTTGGAGAATTTTGAGCATTACTTTACTAGTGTGTGAGATAAGTGTAATTGTGCAGTAGTTTGAGCTTTCTTTGGTATTGCTTTTCTTTGGTATTGGAATGAAAACTGACCTTTTCCAGTCCTGTGGCCACTGCTGAGTTTTCCAAATTTGCTGGCATATTGCACGCAACACTTTCACAGCAACATCTTTCAGGATTTGAAATAGCTCAACTGGAATTCCATCACCTCCACTAGAATAGTTCCTTGGTCTGGCTTATATTTCTCAAGATCTACAGTCCCCTTCCTATGTAGTCTGTACTAACTACCAGGTTTTAATCTATTGTAGCTGTCACTTCCAAGGTGGTTCCCTCGGTTTTAGCTTTCTGTTTGCTGGTCTGTTTAGTGTCTGATTTCCACACTGACACAAGGGGTGCAGTGGTGAACACATTTTTTTTTTTTTTTTGGCTCACTTGTTCTGTCGAGCTGTGGGGAGGGAGGGACGCTGCAAACAAATAACACTGGCGTGTGCTCCCAGAGTCTCAGCCACACTGGGCTTGCACCCACTCATGGCTCATACACCTTCCCTGCCCACACAGCTCAGGCTCTAGTTTTCTCTGCTGGGAACCGTTCGAGGCCAGCCCTGGGCTGCATGCACCTCCCAGGTCTAAGCTGCTCAGGTTCAGGCACTCGGGTAGTCCTCAGAGGTGCAGACCCCACTGGGCCTGCGTTTTTTGCCCTCCCAGATCTGAGCAGCTCGGGTGATGAGGTGTTTGGTGAGCACAGTCACTGCAACTTATCACCTCTCCTGTCCCTGCTGCTCAGTTTTCTGGGTGTACAACCAGCGCACCTTCTCAGGCAGATGATGACTGTCCAGAACCCTAAGAAGTCTTAGATAGCAAAGAAGCCTGATTGCAGTTAGGTAAATAATGTCTCTCTGGGGCTGCGATTGCCCCCTTCCGGCCCTGGCTGCCTGTCACTGGAGGGGGATGGACTGCAACCGGCTAGTTCTGTTCAGGCCTTTGTTCTGTGCACGGGCCTGGCGGTGTCTTAGGGCTTTTCACGTGGTAGCTATCCCACAGGCTGGTTTGCTAGCCCAAATTAATTCGCTGTGATTACCCTTGGCGCATTCAGGCCTGATCCCTACTCTAAGCAGTGCAGCCCGCGCCTCCCTGCCCAGCCCCTGCTTGCTAGTGGCAGGTGCAGGCATCTGCGCTGCTTCTCCACTGGCAGAGTTACCACTGGGCTCCTAATCTGTGGGTTTTAATTGTTTGTTTTTCCTCCTGGTTATGTTGCCCTCTGTGGTTCCAAGGCTCGGCACAGACTTGGCAGTAAGAGTGTTTCCTGGTGTTTGGAAACTTCTCTCTTTTTAAGACTCCCTTCCTGGGATGGAGCTCCATCCCTACCTCTTTTGTCTCTTTTTTTGTCTTTTATATTTTTCCTACCTCCTTTTGAAGACAATAGGCTGCTCTTCTGGGTGCCTGATGTCCTCTGCCGGCATTGAGAAGTTGTTTTGTGGAATTTACTCAGCGTTTAAATGTTCTTTTGATGAATTTGTGGGTGAGAAAGTGGTCTCCCCATCCTATTCCTCTGCCATCTTAGGACCGCCCCCCTTGGACCCCTATAATTCAAATGTTGGTGCATTTGACATTATCCCAAAGGTCTCTGAGATTATCCTCACTTCTTTTCATTTTTTTACTTTATTCTGCTCTTCAGAGGTTATTTTCACCATTTTATCTTCCAGTTCACTGATTCTCTTCTGCTTTAGATATTTTTAGATATTTATATTTTTCCTTCTAGAGTATTTTTAATTTCAGCTATTGTGTTGTTTGTCTCTGCATATTTATTATTTATTCTTCTAGTTCTTTGTTAATTGATTCTTGAATTTTCTCCATTCTGTTTTCAAGGTTTTTTTTTTTTTTTTTTTTCATCTTTTATTTTTATCATCTTTCATCATTATTCTGAATTCTTTTCCAGGTAGTTCACCTGTTTCCTCTCCATTTATTTGGACTTCTGTGTTTCTAGTTTGTTTCTTCATTTGTGTGGTAATTGTCTGCCTTTTCATTATTTTTTTTTATACTTATTGTGTTTGAGGTCTCCTTTTCCCAGGCTTCAAGGTTGAATTCTTTCTTCCTTTTGGTTTCTGCCCTCCTAAGGTTGGTCCAGTGGTTTGTGTAAGCTTTGTATGGGGTGAGATTTGTGCTGAGTTTTTCTTTGTTTGTTTGTTTTTCCTCTGATGGGCATGGCTGAGTGAGGTGGTAATTCTATCTGCTGATGTTTGGGTTTGTATTTTTGTTTTGTTTGTTGTTTAGATGAGGTGTCCTGCACAGAATGCTACTGGTGGTTGGGTGATACTGGGTCTTGTATTCAAGTGGTTTCCTTTGTGTGAGTTGTCACTATTTGATACTCCTTAGGGCTAATTCTCTGATAGTCTGGGATCTTGGAGACAGTGCTCCCACCTCGAAGGCTCAGGGCTTGATCTCTGGTCAGGAACAAAGATTCCACAATTGGTTTGTTATGGCATTACGTGAGATTAAAATAAATGTCCCAAAATGAGAAACCAAAGATGAATCCCAGACAAATGGCAGTTACAAAATCAGGCAAAGAATAATTAAAATAATGGAATATACACATATACATATAAACCCATAAGCAAAATCAAAACAGTCCAACAAAAATAAAGTACAGTAGCTTGACCTGGTGGTCAAAGGAAATCTAAAATTATATTTATCAATTAAGATAAAAATTAAGTAAAGCACAAGCTGGAGAACTAAACTAAATCAAGGTGCTAAGTTGGGAATAAAACAATGAAGCAAAACTAACAAATATATTGAAATGAAAGGACAGAAAAAAAAAGAGAGAATAGATATGCAAAGTTAAATAGAGGTAGATGAAGAAGATTTATATACATTCAAGATTAACTGCAAGGGGAAAAGAATAATAGGAAAAGCAAAAAGAGGAATAATTGTAGAAAAACGTAATAGGTCTAAAAAATTAAAATTAAGGAAAACAAGGAAGAAGAAAGAAAATTTTTTAAAAAGGAAAACTTTACAGAACTGTGAAAACCCAACTTAGAGGCAGAGGTAGATAACAACAATAAAAAATGTGATGGAGGCAAAGATTAGATTTCATAGTGCCAATAAAATTGGTATCTACAGCAGAGGGGGATAAAAAGAAAAAAAGAAAAAAAATACAAAATACTCTACAGAACAAGTGAAAACAAGAATAATAAATGTTTTTCTTGAGTCACTGCTGTCAGTGTCCTTTCCTCTCTGCGAGTCAGAGTCCACCTCGGTTCCCTAGGATGCCCTCCAACACTGTGCTGGTCTCTGGAACTGCTCTTGGGGGCAGCTCAGATTCGAATCTGGTTCTACTCCTGTGTGTTCTTGCCTCCAATGTCCACAGCTATCAGAACTAGTGCATTTTCTTTTGTGGGAGGTCTCAAGGTCCTTTTATATATTCCATAGACACAGAGTCTGACTAGTTGTCATGTGGATTTAATCTGCAGCTTGTACAGCTGGTGGGAAGGTTTGAGGTCTTCTTCTTTAGACACACTGCACCTGGGTTTCAATTATGGTTTTGTTTCCACCTCTGCATGTGGGTCGTCCACCGGGGTTTGCTCCTGAGGCTGCCCTGGAGGACTTGGGTCTACCCCAGTGAGAGCCAGGAGAGGAGGTGGTGTAGATGCTTGCATAGCAGGGGTTCTGGCAGCACCAGGTAACTCAGAGGAGTTGGTGGCTAGGGAAGCAGGAAATATAGTGCTCTAGAAGGGTATGGCAACTGGTATTAGCCAATACACTCCAGTGTTCTTGCCTTGAGACCTCCCCAACAGAGAAGCCTGGCAGGCCACAGTCCACAGGGTCGCAAAGTGTCTGACATGATCAAAACCACCCTGCATCTGTAGACGCAAGATTTTTTTTGGCTGTGACAGCTCTGCCCCAGTAAGGGTTGAGCATGAAGGTAGCACAGCTACTTGGCTTGCGGGGACCCTGGCAGCACCAAGTGTGCAGGGACATGGACTGCCTCCAGTTCAGGAATTAAGGCCCTATCATAGTCTTTTTGAGCCTCTTGTAGCTGGCAATCAGAAGGCCTCTTGGGCCAGTCTTTCTCCATAGTATCAACCCTTTAAGCACTTAGAGGGCTCCCCTGGCTGGGGTCCTACTCTGTAGATCGGGACGTCAGGCAATTAAAGGGCCACCTTGGGTGGGGTCCTACTCTGTAGTTCTGTGCATCAGTCACTTAAAAGAGTACCCTGGATGGGGTCCTACTCTGTAGTTCAGTGGGTCAGGCTCTCGATGGGCCAGCCTCTCTATTGTTCACCTCCTATACTGGCATGTGGGGAAAGAGAGGCTATGGTGATGGCTCCACCCCCTATGCTTGATTAGCAGTATCGCCTTACTTCCATGGCTGCCTGGCTTTCCTCCACAGGCATTTCCCACCACAATCTCCTCCCTCACATCTGCTTGATCCATCTCTCTGCAGTCAATAGCAGCCCTTGCCCTAGAATTGCTCCACAATCCCTAAACTCCAGCTCCCAGCTGCTGTGCCTTCCAGGGGACCTGCATCCCTCTGCAGGGTATGTATGGCTGTGGCAAGAACTATATGATTCTCATTCCATTTAGGCTGCAACAGATCAGCTGTTTCACTTGTAGCCTTAAATGTTTCTCCTCTGACTCAGACAATTGTCCTGATTTGGGGATCAGACCCCTGCTTCAGTTCCCCAATTAGCCAAGGGCAGGTCCAGTCCAACTAACACTCCTATTTCCCCCCTAGTTCCTTCATCCTACCTAGTTTTGTTTGGTTGTATATATTCTTTCCCATCGGTCATGTACTCCTGTCCGCTCTCAATTGGTATTATGTGTGCACTTCTGTGTCTGAAAGTGTATTCCTGATATATCCATGGAGAGAGATGTACTCCACATCCACCTACTCCTCTGCCATCTTGTTCTCCCTAGAAGTTCTATTTTTAATTATTTTTAGAAAACTTCATACTGTTGTTTATAATGGCTGTACCAATATGCAATGCCACAAACAGGGCACAAAGATTCCCTTTTCTCCACATCCTCAAAATACTTATTATTTCCTGTCTCTTTGAAGGTGGCCATTCTAATAGGTGTCAAGTGGTATCTGATTGTGGTTTTGATCTGTATTTTCCTGGTAATTATTGATATTGACTTCTCAGGTTGCACTAGGTGTAAAGAGTCTGCCTGTCAAGGCAGGAGATGCAAGAGACCTAGGTTTGATCTCTGGGTTGGGAAGATCCCCTGGAGGAGGGCATGGCAACCCACTCCAGTATTTTTGCCTGGAGAATCCCATGGACAGAGGAGCCTGGTGGGCCACAGCCAATGGGGTCACAAAGAGTCAAACATGACTGAAACGACTTAGCACACATGCACTGATATTGAACATATTCTCATATGCCTGTTGGCCTCAGTATATGTTTTTTGGAAAACTGCCAATTCAGGCTTTCTGCCCATTTTTAATTACTATTTTTTAAATGTTAAGTTAAGTGAGATCTTTCTATATTTTGGCTATCCACTCTTCTTCAGATATATCATTTGCAATTACCTTCTCTCACCTAGTAGCTCAGCAGTAAAGTACCCACTTGCAATGCAGGAGACACAGGAGATGCAGGTTCAATCCCTGTGTTGAGAAGATCTCCTGCAGGAGGAAATGGCAACTGGCTCCAGTATTCTTGCCAGGAAATCCCATGGACAGAGGAGCCTTGTGGGCTACAATCGCAGAGTCAAACACAACTAATCAGAAACACACAACACACACAGTAGCACACCTCTTCATTTTCTTGAAAGTTTTCTTCACCGTGCAAATTTGTTTATTTTTTATTTCATTTGCCTTGCCAAGAAATAGATCAAAAAATGTTGTTCAGACAAGATTCAAAGAGCATACAGCCCATGTCTTCTAGGAGTTTTATACTTTCAGATTTTGCATATGTCTTTAATCTATTTTGAGTTCATTTTTGTACATGGTCTGATTTCTCAGTAGTCCAATTTCATTCTTTTGCATTTATCTGTCTAACTTTCCAACACCACTTACTGATAATGCTTTTTTTCCCTTATTGTACATTTTGTCTCCTTTGCCATAGACTAGCTGTCCATACCAGTGTGAGTTAATTTCTGGATCCTGTATTCTGTTTCATTGATCAATATGTCTGTTTTGAGCCAGAACCATACTGTCTTGATTATGTGACTTTGTAGTGTAGTTTGAAATCAAAGTGTGTGTTACCTCCAACTTTCTTCCTCTTTCTCAAGATTGCCTTAGCTATGTAGGGTTTTTTGTGTTTACACACAAATTTTAGAATTATATGGTCTGGTTCCAGCGTATCTGATTGTGTGGTTCCAGGGCTAATACCAGGCTGCTGGTGTGGAGGTCTGGATCCTGGCACATGTAGTTGTACAGAGTTCCTAGGGAAACAGAACACAAACAGTTCTTTTGGCTTCAAAACCCAGGGATTATTGGGGTTGGTGAGGCCTACTAGATAGCAGAACCAAATCCTGGGGTGGCTGGATCTGAGGCTGAAGCTGACTGGTCTAGTTCACTGGCGGATAGGTAAAACTATTGTGCTAGAATGCTAGAGGGAGGGCTCCAAAATGGTGTTTGCCAGCAGCAGTGTCCTCATGTTAGAATGAGGTCCCCAATATGACTGTTGCTGGTGTCTGTATCCTCAAGGCCAGTCCCAGGAGTTTCTTGACTATCTGAGAAGCTTGTCAAGTTAAGTATGTAGATCTGACCCAGTCTTTTCTCAAATAACTGTCTCTGCACTGTCTCACAGATTCATTGGAAAAGACTCTGATGCTGGGAGGGATTGGGGGCAGAAGGAGAAGGGGACAACAGAGGATGAGATGGCTGGATGGCATCACCAACTCAATGGACATGAGTTTGAGTTAACTCCGGGAGTTGGTGATGGACAGGGAGGCCTGGCGTGCTGCGATCCATGGGGTCGCAAAGAGTCAGACATGACTGAGCGACTGAACTGAACTGAACTGTGCTGTCTCAAAGCAACTGAGATTTTTCATGCACCCTTTAAGAGGGAAATCTTTATTCGGTAGCCCTCTGACTCTTCAATATGCAAGCCCCACTGAACTCCAATGCCAGATGGTTTGAAGACTTGTCTTCCCAGTGTAGGACTCTTGGTCTGGGGAGCCTGTTGTGGGGCTTAGACCCAGCACTCTTGGGGAGAATCTCTGAAGTTGTGATTATCTTCCTGTGTGAGTCTCCTCCTTGGAAATGAAATCTTGGGTATATATTGCATTCCTCCCTTCTTACTCATTGTGCTGTGTTTTCTTCTTTATATCTTTAGTCATGAAAATCATTTTGGCTGGTCTTCTCATGGATAGTTCTTATCAATAGCTGCTCTGTGAATTATAGTTTTGGTTTTACCATGGGAGGAGATGAACTCAGGGTCATTCTTTTCTGCCATTTTAGCCACACCCCTCAAACCTCTTGATTTCAGCCAATGAGACCCATTTCAGGCTTCTGACCCTAGAATTGTAAGAGCATATATGTGTTTCCTTCCCATTTAAGTCACCACAGAGCATTGAGTAGAGTTCCTTGGATATACATATGCATATGGTTGATTCACTTTGCTGTATAGGGTTAGGGTTGGGGTTCACTGTATAGCAGAAATTAATTCAACATTGTGGAGTGACTCTGCCCCAATAAAAATTAAAAATACTGAAAAACTAATACAATATTGTAAAGTTTAAAAATAAAATAAAATTTAAAAAAATAAATAAACAAAATAAATGAAAGAAAGTAAAATGTTAATCAAAAATAAACAAAGATATTGAGCCAGCAAAAAAAAAAAAAATAAATAAATAAATAAAAATATAAAGACATTTACCAAAAATAAGAAAAGATATATACACATGTTTGCTTTCTATCACTAGTATGGTATTTAAAATTAGCATTGGGAATTGAATACAAACATTTAACTAATAAAAGTTTGCTGAGGAAATTGATATTAAGTGTCTCAGTTCATTCATTTAGCTTCCCCTGTAAAGGCATTCAATGTTGTGACCCCCATCTTAAGCAGAAGAAGAAATCAAAAATTAATTTGGAGATATTCAGTCTCTTTAATCAGTAGAATATTTATCATGTACAAATGTAAATGTGATTTGGATTTCTCATTTTTGAGACATTAAGTAAAGAAAGTCATTAATCCTTTAAATTTATTTATACCATTTACTTTAAATCTTTGTGTAAATTTCTACACTCTTCTATTTCATGTTAATTTTTAGATTCATTTTTTTACATTTTAATCCTCTCCACGTTTCCTTTAAAGACAAAATATGAGATCAGGAGTCTGTTTTTGTGTACAAATATGTATGAGTATGTTTATTTGCAATAAAATTTATATAAAGGAATTTACATATACATGCACACAACTTTCTTTTGAATATTTTCTTTGGGCCTGAGAAAATATGTCTGCACATTTAATTTATTTCATATAATATTTGCCTGATGTTATGTTTACAGTACTACATGACATTTAGAAATAAGAAAATTTAGGCTCAGAAATGTTATATTTTTAAGAGTAACATAAAAAGACTGAAATTTATTGAGGACGTTCTTGAATTATATACAAATGGAAACATGAAGTAGGTACTGTAATTTTGGTATGGCTCTTTTTATTTATTGAATTGTATGTTTTAATTATGTATAGTGTATATTGTGTCATACTTAAATTAAAGCCCAATACACTTTACAGAAGGGAAAATGTAACAATGAATCTACCAGAGTAATATCTAGAGGACTAGTAGGTGATTCAGACTGGGCAGTGATCGGAGGTATCTCTTCTACTTGGGAAGAAACAAATGGTATCCATATAGATACAGGAATGATATAGATAAATTAAATTCACATTTGATACTTTTTCTTTTCTAAAATAAAATATGAACCTAGGTACAAAAATATGATAAACTGATTGTAGAAAGAAGTGCAACCTGACCACACGTATTATTAACAAACCTTAGAAACAGATGTAAATTCTCCTAGCTCACTATTATACTCAAGAAGAGAGCAGTGGAGCTCCAATTATATATGTGTAATACATATCACATCATATATTATCATTTGGTAAGAAAGGAATTATATTATATCATTTGCTCTTAGGATAGCTGGTTATGCAGCAACAGCTAACTGATACAATTAGCAAAGTGAATAGAAGTAAGAATGAAGACAATAATCTGCTGATTATTCTTGGTATTTTTCTTATATTTGAAGACAGTACTCTTGATTATTTTGTCATTTCAGATGACTATTATAAAGTGCTTATGGTCACCAGAAGCAGTTGAAAGGACATGCATGTGTGTGTGGGAATACTAGTGCTCTTCATTCATGTGAATTGATAGGAATCCATGCTCTCCTGAGTCACTTTTTGGAAATAAACATGAAAAAATTCCTGTGCATAAGGAAACATATAATTGGTGACATTGATAATGTTCATCCACCATCACTTTAGTGTTCATGAAAAAGTGTAGGAGAGGGGACATATTTCCTTTATAGCAATAGAAGGAGTCATACTATAGGCAGCATTAAACATTTTGAAGTGGTAAAAAGATAATACATCAATAAAACTAAAAAGTGTCAATCAAATTTCCACACATATATAAAAGCCCTATTCTATGGACAACAGTTCTCCATATTCTGGGCTTCCCAAGTGGCTCAGTGGTGAAGAATGTACCTGCTAAGCAGGAGACGTAGATTGGGAAGATCCCCTGGAGAAGGAAATGGCAACCCACTCCAGCATTCTTGCCTGGGAAATCTCACGGATAGAGGAGCCTGGCAGGCTACAGTCCATGGGGTCACAAAAGAGTTGGACACAACTAACTAACACCCAAACAAGAGTTGGACACAACTAACTAACACCCAAACAACTAACACCCAAACACAACTAACCAACACCCAAAACGTCCATATTCCAGTGAATAAATGTACAGTATGAAAAATAAATATTTTGCAAAATAGCTCAGTATATGATTTAAAAATCTTCATCTTTTTTAAGGTCATCTATGAATCTAAGGTCATATTAGGTCAGTATATTTATTAAAGTTTATCTTATAATAAATACTCCTCTTAAAGAAATGTATTTGATAATAATTTTGCCAGTGACTAAAGTTAGCATTTTGGACACTGAATTAAGAAAAAGAAAAAAAAAAAGAGTATCAGAACTCTAATGAGGAGAATAATACCAAGTGGCCAGCTTTAACACATTTCAGTTCAGTCGCTCAGTTGTGTCTGACTCTTTGTGACCCCATGAATCGCAGCACGCCAGGCCTCCCTGTCCATCACCAGCTCCCGGAGTTCACCCAGACTCACGTCCATCGAGTCTGTGATGCCATCCAGCCATCTCATCCTCTGTCGTCCCCTTCTCCTCTTGCCCCCAATCCCTCCCAGCATCAGAGTCTTTTCCAATGAGACAACTCTTCGCATGAGGTGGCCAAAGTACTGGAGTTTCAGCTTTAGCATCATTCCTTCCAAAGAAATCCCAGGGCTGATCTCCTTCAGAATGGACTGGTTGGATCTCCTTGCAGTCCAAGGGACTCTCAAGAGTCTTCTCCAACACCACAGTTCAAAAGCATCAATTCTTCGGCGCTCAGCCTTCTTCACAGTCCAACTCTCACATCCATACATGACCACAGGAAAAACCATAGCCTTGACTAGACGAACCTTTGTTGGCAAGGTAATGTCTCTGTTTTCAATATGCTATCTAGGTTGGTCATAACTTTCCTTCCAAGGAGTAAGGGTCTTTTAATTTCATGGCTGCAGTCACCATCTGCAGTGATTTGGGAGCCCCCCAAAATAAAGTCTGACACTGTTTCCACTGTTTCCTCATCTATTTCCCATGAAGTGATGGGACCAGATGCCATGATCTTTGTTTTCTGAACGTTGAGCTTTAAGCGAACTTTTTCACTCTCCACTTTCACTTTCATCAAGAGGCTTTTGAGTTCCTCTTCACTTTCTGCCATAAGGGTGGTGTCATCTGCATATCTGAGGTTATTGATATTTCTCCCTGCAATCTTGATTCCAGCTTGTGCTTCTTCCAGTCCAGTGTTTCTCATGATGTACTCTGAATATAAGTTAAATAAGCAAGGTGACAATACACAGCCTTGACGTACAGTCGATGTTGTAAGTAGGATCAGTTAAGGTAGAGCTATAGAAAGAAATGTTAGATAAAAAGGCAAAAAGTGGTCTCAGATTTTCCTCCATTATTAACTTATATAAATTGCTTTCATCATCAGTTGTACCTTTTTTCATCAGAGTACTATAATGTATGACAATTCCAGTAGTAAAACAACAGAAAAAGTATTTAATATGATGTATATAATATGAAATATTCTAAAATGTTGTTTCATTAGGTAAATAGGGATTTCCAAATATTTCTGAGCCATGGTTGAAACTAAATTTGGGAAAACATGAAAACAGCAATGAGCAAAGCTGTTGGATATCAGAGAGCAGAAAGGTTGATAAAGTCAGTTATTTAAACCTTATAAAGAAGTTGAGGTCAAGGAAAAAACATTAGGAAATAAATAGAGAAAAATATTACTTTAACAATCTGATTAAATAATCAAAATTTCTGACTCTGGAGCTTTGTCTTCTGCTATCAGGTGCATTTCCTCAGTATTCTGACAATTAATCATTCCGTAGTTTGCTTCACAAAGAATGCTTTCAGAGCCCTCTTTATATCTTTATTTCTCAGACTGTAGATGAAGGGGTTCAGCATGGGTGTGACCACAGTGTACATCACTGAGGCAGTTGCACTTGATCGTGAGCTGTGGGTCCCAGCAGAGCTAAGGTACACCCCTAGCATTGTACAATAAAATAAGGAAACAACTGAGAGGTGAGATGCACAGGTAGAGAATGCTTTATACTTCCCCTGAAGTGATGAGATTCCACGTATGCAAGAAACTATCTTAGAGTAAGAGTAAAGGACACCAGTGAAAGGACCACCACCCATCAGGACAGCTGCAAAATACATCACCATGTTATTAAGAAAGGTGTCAGAACAGGCAAGTTGGATCATTTGATTGAGTTCACAAAAAAAGTGGGGGATTTTCAAGTTTGTGCAGAAGGATAGTCGCAATACCATTAAGCTTTGTAACAAGGAATTCAGGAGACATATGATCCAGGACATTAGAACCAGAAGTGCACAGAGCCGGGGGTTCATGATGACTGTGTAGTGCAGGGGGTGGCAGATGGCCACAAAGCGGTCATAGGCCATCACGGTCAGGAGAAAAATGTCCAACACTGCAGAGAGGGTGAAAAAATAAATCTGTGTGATGCAGCCTTCATAGGTTATAGCTTTATTCTGGGTTTGGATGTTCCACAGCATCTTTGGGATGGTAGTGGAGGTGAAACAGATGTCTACAAAGGACAGGTTGGAGAGGAAGAAGTACATAGGGGTGTGGAGGTTGGCGTCTGAACTGACGGCTAAGATAATGAGCAGGTTTCCAAACACAGTGAGCAGGTACATGGATAAGAAAAGCCCAAATATGAGAGGCTGCACTTCTGGTTCCTCTGAAAATCTCAGAAGAAGAAATCCTGAAATCCATGTGTCATTGCCTGGTTGCATATGATGGAAGTAACTTCTAGGAAAGAAGGAAATAACATGACTAATACAAATATGTGAGGGTGTTTGTGCTAAGTTGCTTCAGTTGTGTCTGACTCTTTGTAACACTATGGACTATACCCTGCCAGGCTCCTCTGTCCATGGAATTCTCCAGGCAAGGATACTCGAGTGGATTCCATGCACTTCTCCAAGGGATCTTCCCAACCCATGGATCGAACCTGTGATTCCTGCATTTCAGGCAGATTCTTTACTGCTGAGTCATCTGGGAAGCACCAATATTCACACAAACTTGCATTATTTACATATTCTAAATTATATAATGTATACTTTGCAGTCAATAAATTAATTTTTGTGTCTCTTTTGCTGTCTCGCATACAGGGTTATCGTTACCATCTTTCTAAATTCCATATATATTCATTAGTATACTGTATTGGTGTTTTTATTTCTGGCTTACTTCAATCTGTATAATAGGCTCCAGTTTCATCCACCTCATTAGAAGTGATTCAAAATCGCCAGTCCAGGTTCGATACAGGATGCTTGGGGCTGGTGCACTGAGATGACTCGGAGGGATGGTATGGGGAGGGTGGTGGGGGGGGGTTCAGGATGGGGAACATGCGTACACCCGTGGTGGATTCATGTTGATGTGTGGCAGAACCAATACAATATTGTAAAGTAAAAAAAAAAATTAAAAAATATAAAAAAATAATTTTTGTATTTGTTGCATGGATCTGATTTTCTTTAATGAATTCCCCTATACCATTTCTGATATGAAATTGCTTTCCCAATCAGCTTTTTCCCTAAGAGGACAGGATGAATTTTACAGTTTTAATGAGAAACCCATCTATTTCAGGAATGTAAATTGTAGTATGACCATATTTTCACCACTGCCTAGGTTATGAATATAAGATGTTGAAAAGCAACACTCCCTACAATCCACTGGTTGAAAAATATATACGCAAACATAAGATTATCTATCACTGCTGATGGGGACAAGTGGTATGATGAGAAAGAAAGCAAGCATACAGGAGAGTACAGTATTCTATTTTTCATGTGCTTTTGGTAAGACTGGCAAACATGGTGACACATGAATCAAAACCTCTAGTAAGAATGGGAGGGAGATGCAAAGGTATGTGTGTAAGTGTGTACCCAGCAGACAGAATGGCAAGGACTCAAATAAATGACATCAGAACTGAAAGAGGAGATGTTACAAGTGATACTGAAATGGAGGAGAGCCTTATGGTCTTCACCTTCACCTTGTGTTCCACCTGTCTTCTGTGTGTAGAAAAACTTCAGCTGGAGAAGAACTTAGAGCAGTGAGAAAATGCAGAAACAAAGGAAACCAGTCCAACAGACTAAATAATAGGGGTTTAGTCATTAAGCACAATCAGTCAAGGACCTTTAGTTCCTTCTCAAGATTTATAGATTAAAAAAAAAAGATTTATAGATAGTATTCTGAGCTGTATCCTGTGAGTTGTCTTATAGATACGGAAACCCTCATCAGGTGAAATAAGTTAACTACATGAGGACCAGACTGTAGCCATGACATAAAAGCTGCCACAATTCCAAGAACTGGCCTCAAGGACATGGGAACAGACTGACCCTGGAAATGAAGATCAACTGAGCAATATTTTAAGAAAACATGAAATGTCTTTACCTATCAGCCTGGGAAAAAGACTGGGATTAAGAACTGTTATGATGGTTAAGGTTGGAACTTTTAAACTAGTAGCAAAGACAGTACTCTAATTTTGCTAGCATAAACATAAAGTATTAAACAACCCAAAGAGAGCTATAAATATCACAAGTACAGATATTCTTTGGGCTTCCCAGGTGGTGCTAGATTGCAAAGAATCCACTGGCCAAAGCAGAAGACACCAGAGATGTGATTTTGATCCCTGGGTCGATCCCCTGGAGAAGGAAATGACAACATGGACAGAGAAGCTTGGCGGGCTACAGTCCATGAAGTTGCAAAAGAGTCAGACACAACTGAACACACACACACTGCCTCACTGATATGCTTTACCCCAGGAATACTCAGTTTCAGGGCTATTAATTTTCTGAACCAGATCATTCTCTTTTATGCTCTGTCTTGTAGATTGAAAGATGTTTACAACATCCATGGTCTCCATCTTCCCTCCTCCAGGTTGACAGCCAAAAATGTCCCAGAACATTGTTCAATGTGTCCCCAGGGGGAAAATCACCCCTGATAGGAATCAATGTGAATTTAACAATTTCAACATCTTTTTCTAGCACTGACATAATAGTAATTTCATGATAAAGACTGTGAAATATGGTCAAAGATGTAAATAGCATTGCTGCACTGTAAATTTTATGTGACTACTATAATAGACACTTTAATTAATTTATCAAGCAAATGAATAGATACAGTAATCTATTGCCTCTGGCTTGAATTGAATTGGCTTCCATTCTCTCTGACCTTATGCGTAGTCAGCTGGGTTGTTTGACTCACCTGGATGGGAACTCTGAGAGGGTGGTCTCCAACAGGGACATCTGAATTCTCCCTTGGATGGTTGGTGATGGAGACAAAACAGCAGGAATGAGTGAAGCTACAGCCCCCAACCAGAATTAGGACTCCAAACAAAGAGGGAAAAGGGCCCTTCCAGCCCAAGTTTACACATGCTGAGAGACTGCAAATGTGGATATATTTATAACTCCCTATACCTGCTAATAGGCATGTTTCTCTCTGTTATTTCATGCTCTAAACCTCATAATTCCCCTGTGGAAAACTGTTAAGGAAGGAAGGAAAATTTCCTTAATGATTCTCAATTCACAAGACAGCAGGGTAGAAGTCAAGTGAATCCATTTCTGTTCTTTGTTTTTCACTCCTCCATGAAGTAGCCTTCCTTTCAGATCTCTAAATCTCCTAGCACCTTATCTCAACTCTGAGTTAGAGTTTTCTCCAAATCTAAGACTGAGGAACCTGTCTGGATCAGGTCTCTTGCATCTTCAAATCACTGACCTGTGGTGGAGGCACAGGCCCTGAATCCTATGAATATTTCTATTCTCCTTTCAACAAAGAGTGTGTGTTGGGGGCGGGGGGGAGGGGCAGTGGGGACTGAGCTCTTTTGGTAATAAAGGTTGGGCATGAAGTACATTGTCTTCATTACACGTGGGATTTTTATACTTACATCTGTAGTTCAGAGATGTCATTTTAGTTCATTATAAAACATTTGTAATGATGAGAGATACATTTAATTATTTATTTATTTTACTAAAACCTGAACTTAGTACCGAATATGGATTGTTTGATTGAGTATTTACAATCATCTCATCTATGAGGAAGTACATTTTAAGAACTTTATTCTCCCCTGCAGAAATGGGGCTTGAAGGTCTTTAGTGAACTGGGCAATGTTATCATCTGAGTATGTGATGGCTCTTGATTGTAAATCCATCAGGATACTTCTAGTTTTCAAACTAGACCAGTGGTTCTCAACTAGAAATGTTTTCCCCTTGAATGTCAGATAATGTCTGAAATGATGCTGCTAAACATCTAAAATCCATGGGAAAGAACCCCCAGAATAACATCTGTCACATTACAGTTGACCCCCTTCACCCATTTTGTTCACCCACTCCAGTTCACTCATCCTCTGATAACCAACAAGATTTTCTCTGTATCTACGAGTTTTTTGTTTGTTTGTTTTAAATTCCATACATAAGTGCAATCATATAAGTGAAACCATACAGTATCCGTCTTTCTCTGCCTGACTTATTTCATATGGCATAATACTCACGAGGTCCATCCATGTTGTCTCAAATGGCAATGGCTCCTTTTTCATAGCTGAGTAGTATTTCCTTGTGGGAGTGCATGTAGTATTTCACTGTGTGTATCTCATATATATTTTTATCCATTAATGTATTGATAGATAAGTAGCTTCCATATCTTGCCTATGGTAAATAAAGTTGCAATGAACATAGGGATGTATACATCTTTTCAAATACATTTTTATTTTCTTCCGATAAAATACTCAAAGTGGACTATGTGGGTCTACTTACATTTTTTTTTTGAGTGATATCCATAGTTTTTATAGTGGCTGCACTTATATATGATGAATTCCCCAAAACAGAGTATAAGGGTCTCCTTTGCTCCACATCCTCATCAGTACTTGTGATTTCTTGTCTTTTGATTGTAGCTATTCTAACACAGGGCTTTCCTGGTGGCTCAGCTGGTAAAGAATCTACCTTCAATGCCAGGGAACTGGGTTTGATTCCTGGGTTGGGAAGATCTTCTAGAGAAGGGAAAGGCTACCCACTGTAGTAGCAGTAGTAGTAGCAGTAGTGATAGATTCTAACACATCTGAGGTGATATCTCATTGTGATTTTGATTTGTATTTCTCTAATAAATAGTGATGTTCAAACATCATTTTCTATCACTGTTTCCTTCTGTGTATTCTGTTAGAAAACTGTTTGAATCATGTGCCCTTCTTATATCAGGCTTACTTAAATCAACCTATAATTATAATAGTTTATTTTATGTTGCTAACAGTCTAAGTTGTAATGCTTTCCTAAAATTGTATATTTTCATTTGCTCCCATGTTGTATGTTTTCAATGTCACATTTTACATGTCTTATTTTGTATGTTTTTAACTAATTGTTTTAGTTGCAGTAATTTCTACTACTTATCTTTTAACTTTCATACTAGCTTATTGGTAATTAATCCATTACTTTTATTACATATTTACTTTTACCATTGAGATCTATACTTTCATATGTTTGTTGCCATTGTTGTTCTTAATATTGATCTTTCTTTTCAGCTTAAGGAAGTCCCTTTACCATTTTTTGTTAGGACTGCCTAGTGATGATGAACTCTTTAAGTTTTTACTTATCTCTAAAATTCTTTTGACTCTCCAATTCTGAATAAAAACATTGCTGGGTAGAGTATTTTTAGTTTGATGTTTCTTTCTTTTTTTTCTCTTTTTCACCTCTTTGAGTATATCATGTGACTCCTTTCAGTTCAGTTCCGTTCAGTCGCTCAGTCGTGTCCGACTCTTTGCGACCTCATGAATCACAGCACGCCA
The DNA here is from genome assembly GCF_002263795.3 of Bos taurus. Classification (NCBI taxonomy): domain Eukaryota; kingdom Metazoa; phylum Chordata; class Mammalia; order Artiodactyla; family Bovidae; genus Bos; species Bos taurus. The sequence goes on along the minus strand of NC_037334.1, from coordinate 10,488,737 downwards.
GGCCTCCCTGTCCATCACCAACTCCTGGAGTTCACTCAAACTCACATCCATCGAGTCGGTGATGCCATCCATCCATCTCATCCTCTGTCGTCCCCTTTTCCTCCTGCCCCCAATCCCTCCCAGGATCAGAGACGTTTCCAATGAGTCAACTCTTCACGTGAGGTGGCCAAAGTACTGGAGTTTCAGCTTTAGCATCATTCCTTCCAAAGAAATCCCAGGGCTGATCTCCTTCAGAATGGACTGGTTGGATCTCCTTGCAGTCCAAGGGACTCTCAAGAGTCTTCTCCAACACCACAGTTCAAAAGCATCAATTCTTTGGCACTCAGCTTTCTTCACAGTCCAACTCTCACATCCATACATGACCACTGGAAAAACCATAGCCTTGACTAGACGGACCTTTGTTGGCAAAGTAATATCCCTGCTTTTAAATATGCTATCTAGGTTGGTCATAATTTTCTTTCCAAGGAGTAAGCGTCTTTTAATTTAATGGCTGCAGTCACCATCTGCAGTGATTTTGGAGCCCCCCAAAATAAAGTCTGACACTGTTTCCCCCGTTTCCCCATCTATTTCCCATGAAGTGATGGGACCAGATACCATGATCTTAGTCTTCTGAATGTTGAGCTTTAAGCCAACTTTTTCACTCTCCTCTTTCACTTTCCTCAAGAGGCTTTTTAGTTCCTCTTCACTTTCTGCCATAAGGGTGGGGCCATCTGCATATCTGAGGTTAGTTATATTTCCCCCGGGCAATCTTGATTCCATCGTGTGCTTCCTCCGGCCCAGAATTTCTCTAGATGTACTCTGCATAGAAGTTAAATAAGCAGGGTGACGATATACAGCCTTGACGAACTCCTTTTCCTATTTGGAACCAGTCTGTTGTTCCATGTCCAGTTCTAACTGTTGCTTCCTGACCTGCATATAGGTTTCTCAACAGGCAGGTCAGCTGGTCTGGTTTTCCCATCTCTTGAAGAATTTTCCATAGTTTATTGTGATCCACACAGTCAAAGGCTTTGGCATAGTCAATAAAGCAGAAATAGATGTTTTTCTGGCACTCTCTTGCTTTTTAGATGATACAGCAGATGTTGGCAATTTGATCTCTGGTTCCTCTGCCTTTTCTAAAACCAGCTTGAACATCTGGAAGTTCACGGTTCATGTATTGCTGAAGCCTGGCTTGGAGAATTTTGAGCATTACTGTACTATTGTGTGAGATGAGTGCAGTTGTGTGGTAGTTTGAACATTCTTTGGCATTGCCTTTCTTTGGGATTGGAATGAAAACTGACCTTTCCCAGTCCTGTGGCCACTGCTGAGTTTTCCAACTTTGCTGGCATATTGAGTGTAGCACTTTTACAGCATCCTATTTCAGGATTTGAAATAGCTCCACTGGAATTCCATCACCTCCACTAGCTTTGTTCGTAGTGATGCTTTCTAAGGCCCACTTGACTTCTAATTTCAGGATTTCTGACTCTAGGTGAGTGATCACACCATAGTGATTATCTTGGTTGTGACTCCCTTATGGCTTGCAAAATTTATTTTGAGAAATCTCTTAATATACTAGGAGTGCCCTCGTATGTAGTAAGTTGTTCTCCCCTTGATGCTTTTAAAATTCTATGCTAAGTTTTGTTGTTTTAATCATAATGTGTCTTGCTCTTGATCAGTTTGTTTTTGTTTCACAGTCTCTCAGCATCTCTAGGTTAGAATAATTTTCAGCAATTATTCTTTTAAATAAGTTTTCTGTCCCTCTCTCTTGCATTCTCTCTCTTCTTGTTCTGGGATCCCTGTAATGCAAATATCGTTCCAATTAATGTTGCTTCAGGTATGTCCTAAACTGTCTTCATTTTATTTTTTCTCTGCCTTTTTAGCTGTCCTGTTTGGCTGAGTTCCCCTACCCTGTCTTCCGAGTTGCTGATCTGTTCTTATGCATCATCTGGTCTGCTGTTAAATCTCTCTAGTGTATTTTTTAGTTCAGTTATTGTGTCCTTCAGTTCTGTGACTTCTATTTGGTGCCAGTGTTGGAGGTGGTTCCAAGCAAGCCCTATCTGTGCCAAAGGGAGGGACCACTGTCAATACATGTTTTTAGACTAGTTGGAAGATAGATTGTCAGATGGCAGTTATTTAAATATTACAATTATTTACAGTTCTGTGGGTATGTGATGAAAACCCCTGCTGGCCTACTGATGAAACACAGTAGGTGTACTCTTGACTAGTTGCAAAAATTGAAGATCCAGATGAGTGTATAAACTCCTTCTGAGGGGTACCTGTGAGATACATTGAGGCCAAAGAAGAGCACTGAGATGCCATCCCCCAGCTTTGTCTCCCATGAGCTCCTCTATAGCCTTTAGATACGAAACATGCAACTCAGGCTAAAGCTCCAGCACAACTGAATAGGCCTTTTTCAAGGAAGACTTGAAAAACTGTTTCAGGCAACTTTGTATGTTGTGCCTTGAGGGTGGTAGCCTGCTCAGAACTGTTTCTCTGACTATTTCAGTCCTGTGGCCCTCCAAACAATGGTTGCCTGGCCACAAGTGCTGGGTGCTTGAGGGGCATCTCCTGTGTGTATTGTGTTTGCCTGATGGACACAATGGACTGTAGCGGAGTCTAGGTCTGGTGTGAGTGAACCAGCTATATGGGGGAGGGGGTAGGAACATAGGGCAAGCTCACATGAATCAGGGCCATGGATAAGTGCATAGTAGTAGTAGTGTTAGTCATTCAATCATGCCCAACTCTTTACAAACCCATGGACTGTAGCCTGCCAGGCTCCTCTGTCCATGGGATGCTCCAGGCAAGAAATACTGGAGTGGGTTACCATTCCCTTCTCCAGGGGATCTTCCCCACTCAGGGATCAAACATAAATCTCCTGCATTGCAGGAAAATTCTTTACTATCTGAGCCACCAGGGAAGCCTGGATGAACACATGAGTGAGTGAAAGTTGCTCAATCATGTCCGACTCTTTGCAACCCAATGGACTGTATGGTCCATGGAATTCTCCAGGCCAGACTACTGGAGTGGGTAGCCTTTCCCTTCTCCAGGGAATCTTCCCAACCCAGGGATTGAACCCACGTCTTCCACATTACAGGTGGATTCTTTACCAGATGAGCCACAAGGGAAGCCCAAGAATACTGGAATGGGTAGCCTATCACTTCTCCAGGGAATCTTCCCGACCCAGGAATCGAACCGGGGTCTCCTGTATTGCAGGCAGATGAGCACATGAGAGGGGAAAATTCTCTGGTGTCAGTTAGGCTGCCAGGGATTCTAGATCAGGGCAAGAGTTCAGCTGCATCAGGGCCTAGAAAGGCAAAAAGTGCAGGAGAAGCATTCTGGCTTCATTTGGGCTGCAGAAGAATCAGGTTAATCTCACTGGCTGCAGTGGGGATGTGAGTAGCCTTGGTGAGTAATCCTTATAAGGGTACAGGGTCATGGGAGAGCCCATAGTTGAGGAAAGCCCACTGGACATAGCAGGGGCATGGAATACTGTGGGTGTGGGGTAAACCCTCCACTTCCATGTGGCAAGGAGAACACAAGTTCCCAGAAAGCTTGTTGGCCTCAAGAGGGGAAGGGAACACATGGTTGTTGGGCATTCTTTTTTTTTTTTTTTTTTTGGTTGTTGGGTATTCTTGTGGACACTTGGAAGATTGAGCTCATGTAATAGTGGCACACACTAATGACAACACTAACAAGGTGGATTGAGAGCAAAAAATGATCACTTCCAATGTCCCTGTTCTCAGAGAAAATATCAGTAAGCCCCTGCACCCTAAGCAGAAGCCTTAATTAACTAATGAATCTTCTCTATATATGTTCTAGGTGCTTTTTAAAACTGCTGCTTTTAGGCTGCTCCTGGGGTAAGTGAATCTGCACATGAGCTGTGTAAGAACAGACTTTCCCTTCCATATTGACTTTGGGGTTTCCTGGAAAGAAGCACCACTGATTTCCAATGCCATGCTTTTTGGTGACTTGAGACCTTTTGGTGTAGGTCCCAAGAATGGGCATGCTTGATGCCAGGTATAAACCCATTGTCCATCAAGGAAAATATCTGTAAGCATGAGATCCTGCCCACCTGTAGGTCACCAATGGCAGGGGTGGGGTTTTTGAAGAGACCACTTCTCTGCTTCTCCTACGATCTTGATGAAGCCTTATTAGCTTTGTTATGGAGAAGATGTTCACATAGTTTTCAGGTTTACTTCGGGAAAAAATTGACCCATACATAATTGGAGATTTGGTGCATCTGTGGTTTGAGGTGAGTGAGTGTAGGATCTTCCTATTCTGCCACCTTGAACCACAACCCCAGAATTTGACATTAGTCCCTGGGAGTAATTGAACTTCTGACATCTAGAACTGGAAAAGCATATATTTGTTTGTTGTTGTTGTTTTTAGGAAACTGAAGTTGGATTTTTTTTTATATATAATAGCAATAGGAAATGGTTATAGACATTTATTCTATATAATGTAGTTGCAATGTATGTATGCTCAGTTGTGTCCGATTCTGCGACCCATGGACTGTAGCCTGCCAGGTTCCTCTGTCCATGGAACTCTCCAGGCAAGAATACTGGAGTGGATTGCCATTTCCTCCTCCAGAGAATCTTCCCAACCCATGGATCAAACTCAAGTCTCTTGTACCTCCTACACTGACAGGCAGATTCTTTGCCACTAGGGCTACTTGGGAAGACTCTAAATTTTTTTAAAATTTATTTTAATTGGAGGCTAATTACTTTACAATATTGTGTGGTTTTTGCCATACATTCACGTGAACCAGCCATGGGTGTACATGTGTTCCCCATTGACTTTCCATTCATTACTTGGCCTACTGTGAGTAATAAGAACATTTTATGATAAAAACTCACACCAAGGAGAAACAAATTTTTAATCAATATGAAGATATTCTAGCCTATTAGTGAATTCCTCATTGCATAAATCTAAATGTTGTCTATGATGACATTGAACTTAAGAAAGCAAAAGTTATCCGTTATGAAAATGGAGTCACCCATTTTACTTTAAATTTTTTGCCTATATATCAATATTTTTAAAATCATGTTAATTTAAATATTCATTACTTTCATTTCTGTTCTGTCCAACTTTCTCTCAAGCTTCTTTTCAACATAAAAGATGGAATCATAATTGTGTTTTTGTGTTTATATGTATTTGTATGATTGTACTTATTTTAAAGAAAGAAGTATGCAAACACACACACTGTCACATTACCTTTGAAACATTTTCTTTGCATAAAAATGAATTTCCACATGTTTCATTTATTTCTCAGGGCATTTATATGAAGTTATATTTAATATTCTAAATTGAATTTATAAATAAGGAATTGAGCCTCAGGAAGCTTAAAATTTTCACAATTATATAACAAAGCATTTAAAGCTATGTGCACTGTCAAATTACACATAAATGGAAATATGCAATGTGTTCTCTTAATTTTTGTCTAAGTCCTTTAATTCACCAAATTGTACACTTTAAATATACATTTTATTGTGTGTAATTATACTCTGATAATTTAATTAAATGGAAAAAAACTCTAGTGGTGCATGGCTAGGGGATGGTCTAGAACATAGGCAGTAGTTTCTCCCTTATCAGGGAGGAAGAAATGTCTTCTAAACGGGAAGAAAGCCAAGCCTCATTTAGGGATGTAGAAACAGTTTTTAAATTTAAGTAATTCACATGATAAACTCTCTTTTTTTTTTTTTGCAAATAGAAGTTTATCCTAGATACAGAAACACAGAAAGCTCATCATACATTGATCAAAAACAGAAAAGCACCACAGACTTACTAACATCATGGATGAGGCTTAGAAACTTAATGTAGAGACTGACAACTGACTACACCTTTATAAGGAGCACAAATAAGTCAGTACAACTCCCTAGCAAATAAGTTCATCAAAAAAAAAAGGTAATAAGGTATCTAAATTTGACATAAAATAGCTTATTATGCAGGATTATTAACGGATAAAATAATTCAAATAAACAGAGCTGAGGGTAATTATAACTTGAAGCTTTTAATTTTTGGCATATGTTCTGACATTTGAAGAGAACATCCATGGTCATTCTGTTATTCAATTTATTTCAGACAACTGTAGTAATAAGTGACTACCTTGAGATTACCTTCTAGGTCACAAGGAGAGGTGGACAGATTTGCATACTTGTGCAGAAACACTGGTGGCCCTGAATCACATGACTGGGCAAGATATCAAGCTGTCTTGCAGATCATCCTCTGATCATGAAGCATGAAGAGACTCCTGAGCATGAAGAAGATGGGAAATGGATGAACTGATATTGTTCATCCACCATCCCTTTTGTATTTATGACAAATCTCAGGAAACGGGGGATTTTTGTAAAACAATAGGAGATATTATATTTGTAGGTAGCATTAACAGTTCAAGGAGAAAAAGGAAGATAATTCAGTAATAAAACATAAAATACAGAAACCAAGCCTTCATCTCAATGAATGTGTCTCCTAACCTATGGTCATCAATGTTTCATGTTTTAATAAACAAATGTAGAGCATGATAAAGAAATATTATGCATATTAACAAAATACTTGGTTTGACATTTTAGTTCCTCATTTTTATGGTTTTCTCTGACACTAAGCTTTTATTGGAAGTAGTCTCAGTAGGGAGGTCCTAGATCCCCAAGCTGCAAGAGGAAATAAACTGCAAGTGGAAGTTTTTTTTTTTTTTTCTTTTGTCTTCTAATCCTGTGTTGCCATGGAGACACCTGTTTCCACCAGAACTTAACTTCATCTCAAACCTTGAGCTGACCAATGTGTTTTTCTCATGGAAATGTATTTCTTAAGCTATGTTAATAAACTGAGTATTTGCTTGGAAATCTGCCCTTCTTCAAGATTCATGTGAATTGTTTCATCGATATGAATAAAATAAAATAAAAATTCTGGGTGAGCCCAGGATGATGCACAAGGATGACTCACCTTGTGTGAATGCTATCTCAAAATGCATGTTTTAAATGAGGGGCCTAGTGCAACTCTCTCAGTTTTGAGGCTTTCCTTTCTCTAGTTAGTAGCTTGCTTATAGGTATATAACTCCTTGCTAAAAACTAGCAATGGGGCACTTTCTGTCCCCTTCTGATGTCTATGTCAGAAACTTTCTCCATCTCTTTTATACTTTAATAAAACTTTATTACAGAAAGAAAAAACAAAAACACCTCTGAGTAATTAAGCCTTGTCTCTGGCCCCAGACTGAATTCAACTCCTCTGGAGGCCATGGATCCTGGCATTGTCATGTCTGGTAGCAGCAACCTTTCATTATTAGGTCAATTTAATCCCACTTATCTTTCCATGTAGTCACAACTTGGAGATACATATTTGATAATTTTTACAGTGACTATGTTGGTACAGTCAAAGCTATGGTTTTTCCAGTAGTCATGTACAGATGTGAGATTTGGACCATAAAGAAGGCTGGATGCAGTCTTATGGACTCTGTGGGAGAGGGAGAGGGTGGGAAGATTTGGGAGAATGGCACTGAAACACGTAAAATATCATGTAAGAAACGAGTTGCCAGTCCAGGTTCGATGCAGGATACTGGATGCTTGGGGCTAGTGCACTGGGACGACCCAGAGGGATGGTACGGGGAGGGAGGAGGGAGGAGGGTTTAGGATGGGGAACACATGTATACCTGTGGCGGATTCATTTTGATATTTGGCAAAACTAATACAATTATGTAAAGTTTAAAAATAAAATAAAATTTAAAAAAATTAAAAAAAAAAAAAAAAGAAGGCTGGATGCCGAAGGATTGATGCTTTTGAACCATGGTGCTGGAGAAGACTCTTGAGAGTTCCTTGGACAGCAAGAAGATCAAACCAATCAACCCTAAAGGAAATCAACCCTGAATATTCTTTGGAAGGACTTGTGCTGAAGTTAAAGCTCCAATACTTTGGCCACCTGACATGAAGGGCTGACTCATCGGAAAAGACCCTGATACTGGCCAGAGGAGAAGGGGGTGACAGAGGATGAAATGGTTAGATAGCATCACTGACTCAATGGACATGAGTTTGAGCAAACTCCAGAAGATAGTGAAGGACAGGTAAGCCTGGCATGCTGCAGTCCATGAGGTCACAGAGTTGGACACAACTTAGCAATTGAACAACAGCAACAACATTTTAGACATAACATAAAACCAAGAAAGCATTTATAAGTGACAGTAGCATATTTGCAATATAAGTACATTACCATTAACCTTTTTTGATTGTAATAAAAGTGCTTAAAATTAAGTTTTTGATTTTTGAGTCATTCATTTCAAAGGCAATCATGTCAAATAAGCATATTACTAGCTGCAGTATGACACAGCTACTAGATAAGCTCCCAGGACTTATCTAATAACATTCAAAAGAGATAAATATTTAGGAATACATTTTATCAAGGAGTTGAAAGACATATACACTAAAAACTGTTAGAGACTGATGAGAGAAATCGAAGAAGACAAATAAATGAAAAGATTATCAAGTGTCCATGATTTAGAAGAGTTAATATTATTAAAATATTCATACTACCTGAAGCATTCTACAGATCCATTGCAATCCCTATCAAAGTTAAAGGTATTATTCACAATAAAGCTCAATAAAGTGAGTTACATAAATTGTGTAGAGGAGTTGAATTCATACACATGGAAATTCCAAGAAACAGAGAAAAAGAGGAAGTTCTCCTTCTACAATCTGATAAAAAATATCAATTTCTGGCTCCCTTTATCTCAGTTCTGAAATCACAATACTACTTCAGCCCCAAAACAGTTGGACCTTATGTAGCTGCCATTTCAATGATTCTTTCCAGAGCTTTCTTTATATCTTTGTTCCTCAGACTATAGATGAAGGGGTTCAGCATGGGTGTGACCACAGTGTACATTACCGAGGCTGTTGCACTTGAGTGTGAGCTTTGGGTAGCAGCAGAGCTAAGGTACACTCCTAGGCTTGTACAGTAAAATAAGCAGACCATTGAAAGATGAGATGCACAGGTGGAAAATGCTTTATACTTCCCTTGAGCTGATGAGATTCCTCTTATGGAGGAAACTATCTTAGAATATGAATAAAGAATTCCAGTGAGGGTTAAAAAACCAAACATCCCAGTTGCAAAATAAAAGAACATGTCATTAAAAAATGTGTCAGAACAGGCAAGTCGGACCATCTGATTAATTTCACAGAAAAAATGGGGAATTTCTAAGTCTGTACAGAAGGACAGCTGCAATACCATTAAACTTTGTATCAAGGAATTCAGAGCACTCATCATCCAGGACACCAGCATGAGCAGCCCACAGAGCTGGGAGTGCATGATGACCGTGTAGTGCAGGGGATGGCAGATGGCCACAAAGCGGTCATAGGCCATCACAGTCAGGAGGAAGTCATCCAAACATACAAAGAGTATGAAAAAATACATCTGGATAATGCAGCCTTCATAGGTTATGGCTTTGTTCTGTGCCTGGATGTTCCACAGCATCTTTGGGATGGTAGTAGAGGTGAAGCAGATGTCTACAAAGGACAGGTTGGAGAGGAAGAAGTACATGGGGGTGTGGAGGTGGGGGTCTGAGCTGACGGCCAGGATGATGAGCAGGTTTCCAAACACAGTGATCAGGTACATGCAGAGGAAAAGCCCAAATATGAGGGGCTGAATTTCTGGTTCCTCTGAAAATCCCAGAAGTAAAAATTCTGAAATTCTTGTTTTATTTCTTGATTCCATATGCTGACTGTGACTCTGAGGAGAGAAGCAAATAATACGATTAATATTCACATGAACTTACATTAGTCACATATTCTAAATGCTACTGCATATACTTTTCAGTCAATACATTAATTTTGATATTCATTGTATGGATCTGGCTTTCTTTTTTATAATTAAATTTATTTATTTTTGATTGAATGGTAATTTCTTTACAATATTGTGTTGATTTCTGCTAAACATCACCATGGTATACGTATGTCCTCTCCCTCTTGAACCTCTCCCCCACCTTCCTCCCCATCGAACAACTCTAGGTTGTTACACAGTCCTGGTTTGGGATATTCTGTGTCACTTATGATGTGGAATTTCTGTCCCAATCTGCTTTTTATCTAACAGGACAAGAATTTTAAACTTTTAATGAGAAATTCTTCGTGAATGTAAGGAATGTACAGCGAAGTCTGGCCACATTTTAGGCACTAACTAGGCACACTACTCCAGTACTCTTGCCTGGAAAATCCCATGGATGGAGGAGCCTGGTGGGCTGCAGTCCATGGGGTCGCTAAGGGTCGGGCACGACTGAGAGACTTCACTTTCACTTTTCACTTTCATGCATTGGAGAAGGAAATGGCAACCCACTCCAGTGTTCTTGCCTGGAGAATCCCAGGGATGGGGGAGCCTGGTGGGCTGCCGTCTATGGGGTTGCACAGAGTTGGACACGACTGAAGCGACTTAGCAGCAGCAGCAGCAGACTATGAATAATGGATGCTGAACCACAAAAATCCCTGCAATTCATTGATAGAGAAAAAGTATATAAGGAAATAATAAAATTCTATATAACTTCAAATGGGGACGAATGATATGACAAAACGGAAAACAAATATGAACGTGAGAGTGAATAGTGCATTCTATTTTTCATGAGTGTTGTGGCAAGACTGGCAAACAAGTTGACATTTGAACAGTGACTTCAAGTAAGAATAGGACAGACGCACAAGGTTGTGTGTGGAAGTGTATGCCAGCAGCAGAATGGCCAGCACACTTATAAATACAAATCAGAAATGAAAGCAGTGTTGTTACAACTGATACCAGAGAAATACAAAGGATCATGAAAGACTAGTGTGAGCAGTTATAGGGAACAAATTAGAAATTTAGAGATTTCCACTCCAAAGCAGCAGAATACACTCTCTTCTCAAGTGCACATGAAATATTCTCCAAGATAGATGACATCTATCAAGCCTCGGAAAATTTAAGAAAATTAAACTTGTATCAAGCACATTTTGCGACCACAACCCTATGAGATCAGATATCAATCAGAGGAAAAAGAACTGTAAGAAAAATGCATGGCACCTAAACAACATGCTACTGAATAACCTAGAGATCACTGAAGAAATCAAGGAGGAAATAAAAAAAAAAAAAAACATAAATTCAAATGACAACAGAAACACAATGACCCAAAACCTATAAGATGCAGCAAAAGCAGTTCTAAAAGGGAAGTTTATAGTAATTCAATCAGATCTCAAGAAACAGGAAAAGTTTTAAATAAACAATCTAAACTTACACCTAAAGCAACTGGAGAATGAAGAACAAACAAAATCCTTAGGTAGAAGGAATAAAACCATAAAGATCAGAGCAGAAAATACAAAATAGAATTGATGCAAACAATAGCAAAGATCAATAAAATGAAAAGTTCTTTGAGACGATAAATAAAATTGATAAACCTTTTACCAGACTCCTCAAGAAAAAAGGGAGAGGACTCAAAAAAATGATATTAAAAATAAAAAAGGAGAAATTACAACTGATACTGCTGAAATACAAAGGATCATAAGACCAGACTTTTCTTAATGATATAAAATGCAAAACTTTTGAATTAGGAAATCTGGAATTGAATTTCAAATCTACCACACCTTAGTTTTTTAAACCTGGAAAGCCAACCTAACCTTTCAAAATGTTAATATCATCATTCAAATAGTGGGGAGAACAGTATCAATCATCCTAAGGTAGTTGACAGATTAATATTTCCTGTTGGTAAATGAATGGTTAACACTTAGGCTAAAATGAGGCAGATTTTTCCTACTCCTCCAATGTCTCTGTTTCTTCAATTCTTGGTCCTCAGTTTCACAGTTTTTTTTTTTTTTTTTTCTATTCATTGTTGTCTCTTCCATCTGTCACTGACTGGCACCCCTCTAGCCCTATATTCACTTTGATCCAGATAAATTTTCTATATTGCAAAGTTGATCCTCAAACTTCCTCTCCCCTTTGTGACATTTCAATGGAGAATGAAGACAAAGTTCCTTAGCCTCAAACATGAAGCCTGAGTCTCTGAGACCTGTCGGCCAGCTTCACCTTCACACTGTCCTGCCCTCATCCACATGGATCTCGCGGACACTGAACCTGACTGACTGCTTCACCTGACCCTGCAGCTTTGATGCTCAGTGCTTTACACACCTGTTTCCCTCTTCTTGGAGTCTCACCACAGGTCTATGTGGAAATTTTCACCTCCTTTTCATATCCAAATCTTCATCTACACTTTATGACTGCCAAGACTTATCTATTTTATGAAGCTTTATTTTCCTCTTAATATTTTCACAGAAAAAAAGACATTTTGTGCACTTAATTTTGATAGAAGGGTTATCATTTTGAAAATTTTATATATGTCCATGTTTTTTATCCATCATCAGACTGTGAGTGCCCAGAGGCACATAGCAGTGCTATACTTACTCACCATTCTTCCATATCAGATTTAGTTTGCTTGGAAAGGTAACTGAATAAATACATATATTGCAAGAAAGAGTGAGAGAAGTTATTTTCAGAAAAATTGGCAATGGTGGAAGAAAACACAGAAGTGTGTCCCTCTGTATCCATGGAGCATTGGCTTCCTGCATATACCAAAATCTGAGGATGAGCAAGTCTCATATAAAATGGTGTAGTGTAGTCTTGCACATAGCCTACATATATCCTCAGTGTACTGTATTTTATTTTATTTTTAATTTTTAATTAATTAATTAATTTATTTTACTTTACAATATTGTATTGGTTCTGCCACACATCAACATGAATCCACCACGGGTGAGTGTACTGTATTTTAAATCATCTCTAGATTGCTTATAATACCTGATAACAGAGAAATGTCCTGTAAATAGTTGCTGGTGCATAGAGTATTCAAATTTTCCTTTTGGGAACTTGCTGAAATTTTCTGGATAGTTTTGATTTGCAAATGGGCAAACCAACAGATGTGGAAGCTGCAGATATAGACGGTCAATTGTACTAACGCAAGTAAGGAGGATATGCCAGAGAAATGTTCATATTCTGAGATTGGGACCCATTAGGGTTTCAGACTATGATATTAAGAATTAAACAGAGTAGTACCAATAAGTTACAAAAGAAAAACTCAGAGACCATCACAAATACATAGTAAGGATAACATGCAAAGCTGTTACATAGTTCTCTTTGTTCAGTCATGCAAGAGTGTGCATATGCTTGTACTTCTTTGTTTCTATGTGCAAGCATGCTGGACCATAAAATAAAGGCATAGATTTTATAGATAGTCTAAATCTCAAGAATCTACCTCAGTAAAGGCAAGACTAGTTTAAAAAGGGAAATCCTGGTAATGTGAGGTAAACAACATGAATGAGGAGCCCAATAGAAGAGTAAGGTTGCAGAAAGAATAAGTAGCAGTGTGGATTCTGAAGTGACCTCAGACTCTAGGGACCACACACAGACTGAAACTTTATTGCTCCACTTGCCTCACAGTGATATCTACCTTATCCTCCTGATCTGTTTTTCCTGTACATATCCATGCTCATTTGACCACAATTGTTTAATATAGTGCAATAGTGGGTGTGCTGGTGTGCTGGTCCTTATTTCATTTTTCTTTGTGACATTATTTGCTGCTATTATTGAGCATTGGTTTTTGATCTCCTTTTTGGCACATCCAGTGGACATTCTCTAGACATGTTTCTTTGCTTGAGTAAGTAATTAATGTATCTATTTTGGTTGTTATGTAATATTTTACAATGTGACTGTGCTACTTACAATTTTGACTGTCTTTCATATTCTTTATCATTAAATTGCTACTAAGTCAATGATAGAAAAAAATATGTTGAGATTGTTAAATTTAAGCTATGGTTCCTATAAAAGGCAATTCCCACCACCCTCCTTGTTTACCCTACCAAGTTATATTCCATGAAGTCCTCCAGGCTGTGAAAATTCATATATTTAAATGATTTATTTATGATTCATGCATTTATTTTATTGTATTAGGCCTTTCCATTATGGTTTAAAATCCAGAAAAAAGACCCTATAGTTTCTTCATTTTTGTTGATTCAAAATGTGCATTTGTATAGAAAAAAGAATAGAAAAGAAAATTCATAAAATAAAAAAAAATAAGGAAAATAAGCGCAAGTCTAGTGGATAAAAATAATTATATTTAATGACATTTAATAAAAATTTATGACTGATTTCAGAAATAATACCTTGAAGAGTGAAATTTTAATCACATCAATATGATTCTCATTAAAGAGTAAAATGGCAAAGATCTGAGAATGAAAATTATAAAAATATACTTCTTGAAAAGCTGAAGGAACAATATTTAATGTTTTTTTTTTTTTTTTTAAGACCTCATTGTATATGGACATTTACCATATGGCCAGATTATATTTCAGTTTAGTAGAAAAAAGTTGGGTTGTTAAATAAAACCTGGAGTAAATGTCTATCTATCTGGAAGAATATGAAATTGGTCCCCTATATCAGGCATCATCAAAAAAAAAAAAAAAATGAAGAGGTATATTCCCTCCAAAATTCCACTGAGCAAGAATTATCAGTAGAGATCATTTGGAATGCTGAAAGTAATAGAAAAATGGGAAAGTAATATATGGGCACACAGTAATAACAAGCAAACAATAATGATATGCAATATATGTAAATTTTGCTGAAACCATGCAGTAGTTTAAGAAAACAAGAAATGTCTTACACTCATCAGCCTGGTAAAAAGAACTGTCATGGTGATTGAGGTTGGAACTTTTCAACTGGCAGCAAAAGCAGTATTCTAGTTTTGCTGGTAGAAACACAAAGGATTACAAGATTGAAAAACAACCTGAAGATATCAATAAATATTACAAATATAGATATTCTTGTCCCAGGATTCTCAGTCTCAACACTGTGAATTTTCTAGGCCAGATCATTCTTTTTTATGTGCTCTGTCCTCTGCATTGAAGGATGTTTACAGTATCCAGGGTGTCCACCCACCTCTCTCCAGCATGACAAAAATGTCCCTGGACATTGCTCAGTGTGTCCCCTGAGCAGGCTGGAGGGATTGTCTTTTATAGGAACCATGATTCAAATTTAACAATCTCAACATATTTTTTCTAGCATTGACATAGTAGCAATTTAATGGTAAAGAATATGAAAGACATCAGAAGTATAAGTATCACAGTCACATTGTGAAATATTATGTAACAATCAAAATAGATACATTAATTAATTAATCAAGCAAAGAGACACAGCTTTTTGCTTTTCTCTGGGCTGAGTTGAATTGGCTTCCTTTGTCTCTGACCTTCTAATGCACTGTAACCTGGGTTGTTGGACTCACCTGGATGTTAACTCTGAGAGGTCATTCTCCAACAGGGAGTCTGAATTTTTCCCTGGAGGGTAGATGATGGAGACCGAGGTTCTCTCCCCAGACAAGACAGTAGGAAGGAGTGAAGCTACAGCCCCTCAGCCTGAAATTAGGACTCCAAACAAAAAAGGAAAAGAAAGGTCCCTTCTGGTCCAAGTTTATAAACACCGAGAGGCTATAGAGTGGAGATATTTATTATGTCCTATATCTACTCATTACTCTCTAGTTATTTCAACCTTTAAACACACATTTCCCTTGTGGAAAACTGTTCTGGAAGGAAGGAAATTTTTCTTAATGATCCTCTATTCACAAGAGACCATGGTAGAAGTCATGAGAATCCAATTTTGTTTTCCTTTTTTCACTCCTTCTCCATGAAATTGCCTCCTTTTGAGATTTCTAAATCTCCCAGTTCCTTGTCTCAAGTTTTCTCCATGTGTAAGACTGAAGAACCCATCTGGATTAGGTCTCTTGTATCTTCAAAGCACTGTCTTGTGGTGGGGACTTACCTCCTGAATCTCCAGAAAATTTCCACACTTTCAGCAAGGGGTGTGTGTGTGTGTGTAGAGGGGGGATACTGAATTCTTTTGATAATAAAACATGGGCTCTGCATACATTGTCTTCATAACACTTTTTCTGTATCAGTTAGGAATTTCATACTTACATCTCTAGTTTTGAGCTATCATTTAATTCTACATTATAAAATATTTGATGGCTCAGATGGTAAAGAATCAGCCTGCAATATGGGAGACCCTGGTTCTATCTCTGGGTTGGGAAGATCCCCTGGAGAAGGGAATGACAACCCAGTCCAGTATTCTTGCCTGAAAAATTCCATGGGGAGGAGAGCGTCATGGACCACAGTCCATGGAGTCACATAAAGCTGGACACGACTGAGTGACTAACATTTTCACTTTCATAAAATACTTGCTAGTGATCTGAAATATATTGAGATTTTTTTCTTTTTTTACTAAAGCCTTAGCTTTACAGATTTTTTGATTTAATATTTATAAATGTTTTATATATGTTTAATATTTATAAATGTTTTATCTATGAGGACGTACATTAAGAATTCCATTATCAACTGCAGAAAGGAGGCTTGGAGGAGTTTAGTGATCTGGCCAAAGTTAATATCTGAGTATGTGATATGCCTTGACTATAAACATGTCAGGATGCTTCTATCTTTCAAACTCTAGGCTAGTGGTTCTCAACCAGAAAGGATTTTCCCCCTAGGATGTACGATGATGTCTGAAATGATGCTGCTAAATATCTGAAGTCCATGGGAAAGAACCCCCAGAATAGCATCATCCTGCCCCAAATGTCAACAGTAAAAGGTTGAAAAATTTACTCCAGAAAGCTCTTCTTTAACTTCAATCTATTTGGGAGTCAACGACAATCCTACTATAAATGCAGAATCTGATTCAGCAGGTCCTGGTGTGCCCAGAGACTCTGAATATCTAGCAAGCTCCTGGATGATTTTGATGCTGGTGGTCCTGGTCTGTGGATCACTCTTTGAGTAGAAAGACTGTAAGCCTGTAATGCAGTCAGTTGTAGACAGTTTTAGTTCTTCTGCACCAAAAACTGACTTTGCGTATAATTTTGAAGGAATAACTTATTCACTAATTCCAGAGGCTGTGGTAAATTCTGTTGGTTTCTTTTATATAATGGTTCCTGAATGACACAAAATGATACACTTTTGAAAAAGATTTTGTAGTAGGCAGAATAAGGACCTCCAAAATATTTCCACATCTCAATCCCAGGTAACTTTTTGTCACAAGGGAAGATTCATATTTCAGATTTACCAGGGCTGCTAAACAGTTAATTTAAGATAAAAGTTAGTTGTGATTGAGCTTCTCCCGTGGCTCAGAAGGTAAAAAATCTTCCTGCCAATGCAGGAGACGTGAATTTGATTCCTGGGTCAGGAAGATCCCTGGAGAAGGGAATGGCTACCCACTCAAGTATTCTTGCCTGGAGAATCCCATGGACAGAGCAGCCTGGCAGGCTACAGTCCATGGGGTGGCAAAGAGTAGGACATGACTGAGTGAGGATTTAGGACCCTTAAACACAGGCTACCTGTGGATAATGCCAGGTGTTCAAATGGCATCTCCTGTGTGTAGTGTGTATGCCAGCAGTGTGCAGTTGGACTACAGGGGTGTCTAGGTCTGGCAGAATCTCACCAGCTGTAGGTGGAGGGACAGGAGCATAGGGCAAGTTGACCTGAAGCAGGGTCATGGATGAGCACGTGAGTGCGGCCAACTCTCTGGTTTCAGTGAGGCTCTCAAAGGAGCCTGGACCAGGGGAAGCCTTACCTATATCAGGGCCTAGGAAGATCATGGTGCAGGGCAAGACTTCTGGCTTTAGCAGGGCTTCAGGAGTGCCTGAAGCCAGGTTAAGCCCACTGGTTGCAGCAGGTATGTGGGTATCCATGGGCGAATGAGCCCTCCAAAGGCAGTGTGGCTGTGGGAGACACATGGGTGAGGCAAACCCACTGACCATAGAATGGGCATGGGAGAGTGTTGGGACAAGCTCTCTGGTTTTAGTGTGGCAAAGAAAGTGCAAATTCCAGGAAAACCTGCTGGCTTCACAAGGTGAAGGAAAAACATGAAGATAGGGCATTCCATGGGCACTAGCTAGTAAGGTAGAGGGAGTGCAATAGTGGCACCTGCCAGTGATGAGCTAGCACGATGGATTGAGAGCGCACACATGAAGTGTGCCAGTGCCTCTATTCCCAGAGAATGTTTCAAGCCCCTGCACCTCCAGCAGATGCTTTAATTAACTAATGAATCTCCTTTATACACCTTCTGGGTGCTTTTCAGGTGGTGCTAGTAAAGAACCCGCCTGTCAGTGCAGGAGACATAAGAGATTCGATCCCCAGTTCAGGAAGATCCCTTGGAGGAGGGCATGGCAACCCACTCCAGCATCGTTGCCTGGAGAATTCCATGCACAAAGGAATCTGGCGGGCTACAGTCCATAGGGTAGCAAAGAGTTGGATGCGACTGAAGCCACTTATCATGCATGCAGCAGGTGCTTTTCAAACTGCTGCTTTTGTGCTGGGTCCTGGGATCAGTGAATGTGCAGAAGCTCTTTCAGAGCAGACTTTCCCTTCCCTACCGACTTTAGGGTCTCCTGGACAGCAGCCCCATTTGTGTTTAGATCCATGCACTTTGGCGACTTATCTCTCTGGTGTAGATCCGAAAGGTTCCTGTACATGATATAAGGTACAAACCCATTTTCCTTAGTGAAAATGTGAGATCCTGCCCACTGGTGGGTTACCAACACCAAGAGTGGGATATTTGAAGAGACCACATCTCTGCTTCTTCTGCCATTTTTATGTGACCTTATAAGTCTTTGCTATGGAGGAAATATTCACCTAGGTTTTGGGTTTTTTTCAGAAGAAATTGATCCACATCTATTTGGTGTGTTCATGGGTCGTGGTGAGTTTAGAATCTACCTATGCTACCATCTTGAACCACCTCCCCCAAAATTTAATATTAGCCCAATAAGACTCATTTCAAGCTTCTGATATCTAGAACTGTAAGACTATGTATTTGTTTACTTTAAGCAACTAAAGTTGGAGTATTTTATAATAGCAGTAGGAACATAATATAGACTTTTTTTATATGGTAATGTAAGTTTCCATGTTACTTTTTCCATACATCTCACCCTTTGCTCCTCCCACCACATTTCCATAAGACTATTCTCTATGCCTGTTTCTCCACTGCTGCCCTGTAAATAAATTCTTCAGTGCCATTTTCCTATATTCTGTATATATGTGTTAGAATATAGTATTTATCTTTCTCTTTCTGACTCACTTAAATCTGCATAATAGGTTCTAGGTTCATCCAACTCATTAGAACGGACTCAAATATGTTCCTTTTTATGCCTGAGTAGTATTCCATTGTGTATATATATAACACAACTTCTTTATCCATTCATCGGTTGATGGACATCTAGATTGCTTCCATGTTCTGGCTATTGTAAATAGTGCTGCAGTGAGCAATGGGAAACATGTGTTTCTTTCAATTTTGGTTTCCTCAGGGTATATGTCTAGGAGTAGAATTACTGGGTCATATGGTGGTTTTATTCCTGGATTTTTAAGGAATCTCCATACTGTCTTCCATAGTGACTGTATCAATTTACATTCCCACCAACAGTGCAAGAGCATTCCCTTTTCTCTACACCCTCTCCAGCATTTATTGTTTGTAGAATTTTTGATGAGGGCCATTCTGACCAGTGTGAGGTGATTGTTGTTTTGATTTGCATTTTTCTAATAATGAGTGATGTTGAGCATCTTTTCATATGTTTGTTAGCCATCCGAATGTCTTTTTTGGAGAAATGTTTATGTCTTTTTCCCACTTTTTGATTGGGTTTGTTTTTCTGATATTGAGTTGTATGAGCTGCTTGTATATTTTTGAAATTAATCTTTTGTCAGTTGTTTCATTTGCTGTTATTTTCTCCCATTCTGAGGGTTTCCTTTTCACTTTGCTTATAGTTTCCTTTGCTATGCAAAAGCTTTTAAGTTTAATCCCACTTGTTTACTTTTGTTTTTATTTCTGTTACTCTAAGAGGTGGGTCATAGAGGATCTTGCTTTGATTTATGTCATTGAGTGTTCTGCCTATGTTTTCCTCTAAGGGTTTTATAGTTTCTTGTCTTAAATTTAGGTATTTAATCCATTTTGAGTTTATTTTTGTGTATGGTGTTAGGAATTGTTCTAATTTCATTCTTTTACATATAGTTGTCCAGTTTTTCCAGCACCATTTATTGAAGAGGATATCTTTGCCCCATTGTGTATTCTTGCCTCCTTTGTCAAAAATAAGGTACCCATAGGTGCCTGGGTTTATCTATGGGCTTTCTATCTTGTTCCATTGGTCTATATTTCTTTTTTTTTTTTATCTTTTTTTAAAATTTTATTTTATTTTTAAACTTTACATAATTGTATTAGTTTTGCCAAATATCAAAATGAATCTGCCACAGGTATGCATGCGTTCCCCACCCTGAACCCTCCTCCCTCCTCCCTCCCCATACCATCCCTCTGGGTCATCCCAGTGCACTAGCCCCAAGCATCCAGTATCGTGCATCGAACCTGGATTGGCAACTCGTTTCTTACATGATATTTTACATGTTTCAATGCCATTCTCCCAAATCTTTCCACCCTCTCCCTCTCCCACAGAGTCCATAAGACTGTTCTATACATCAGTGTCTCTTTTGCTGTCTCGTACACAGGGTTATTGTTACCATCTTTCTAAATTCCATGTATATGCATTAGTATACTGTATTGGTGTTTTTCCTTCTGGCTTACTTCACTCTGTATAATAGGCTCCAGTTTCATGCACCTCATTAGAACTGATTCAAATGTATTCTTTTTAATGGCTGAGTAATACTCCATTGTGTATATGTACCACAGCTTTCTTATCCATTCATCTGATGATGGACATCTAGGTTGCTTCCATGTCCTGGCTATTATAAACCATGCTGCGATGAACATTGGGGGTACACATGTCTCTTTCCCTTCTGGTTTCCTCAGTGTGTATGCCCAGCAGTGGGATTGCTGGATCATAAGGCAGTTCTATTTCCAGTTTTTTAAGGAATCTCCACACTGTTCTCCATAGTGGCTGTACTAGTTTGCATTCCCACCAACAGTGTAAGAGGGTTCCCTTTTCTCCACACCCTCTCCAGCATTTATTGCTTGTAGACTTTTGGATCGCAGCCATTCTGACTGGCATGAAATGGTACCTCATAGTGGTTTTGATTTGCATTTCTCTGATAATGAGTTATGTTGAGCATCTTTTCATGTGTTTGTTAGCCATCTGTATGTCTTCTTTGGAGAAATGTCTATTTAGTTCCTTGGCCCATTTTTTGATTGGGTCATTTATTTTTCTGGAATTGAGCTGTAAGAATTGTTTGTATATTTTTGAGATTAGTTGTTTGTCCGTTGCTTCATTTGCTATTATTTTCTCCCATTCTGAAGGCTATCTTTTCACCTTGTTAATAGTTTCCTTTGATGTGCAGAAGCTTTTAAGGTTAATTAGGTCCCATTTGTTTATTTTTGCTTTTATTTCCAACATTCTGGGAGGGGGGTCATAGAGGATCCCTCTGTGATGTATGTCAGAGAGTGTTTTGACTATTTTTTGAGCCAATACCACAGTGTCTTGATGACTGTAGCTTTGTAGAATAACCTGAAGTCAGGAAGCTTGATTCCTCCAGCTTCAATCTTATTTCTCATAATATAGACATTTTTTCAATAAAATTTACTTGCTCAAATTAACTTTAAGCCTCTTCATTGGCTTACCTTGGGTAAGGGCATTTTATGTTGAAAATCCACATTAAGTAGAAAAAAATTGAAATCAAATTAAAGGTATTCTGTGCTATTAGTGAATTCTTTATTGCATAAATATTAATTCTGCCTGACTATGATGTCTTCATAACTTTAAGATAGGATAAGTAATCTATTGTGAAAATGAAGTTACCCATTTGATTTTAAATTTTTGTGCTTATATTTCTACATCTTTATGCTTTTTGGTAATTCAGATATTCATTATTTTCATATCTATCCTTTCCAACATTCTGTCAAGTTTCCTATTACCATAAAAGATGGAATCCTAATTGTGTTTTTATGTGTACATGTGTGTTTATGATCATGCCAGTTTCAAGGAAAACTGTGTGAAACACACTCATATAAACACAAAAATATTTTATTTGCACAAAATATGAACTTCCACACATTTTATTTATTTCTTACAGCATCCGTATGAAGTTGTATTTAGTTTTCCACATTAACTTGAGAAATAAAGAAATTGAGCCCCAGGGAGCTTAAAGTTTTCACAATTACATGCAAAGCACTTAAATAGATGTGCACTGTATTATTATGTGCAAATGGAAATATGCAGCACATTCTCTTAGTATTTTTTATAACTCTTATAATTCATCAAATTGTGTACTTTAAATCTGCAGTTATTGTGTCCCATCTCTCTGCAGTCTCCCTCCCTCCCCCAATCCCACTCCTCTAGGTCATCACAAAGTGCTAGGCTGGACTCCCTATTTTATATAGCAACTTCTCATCAACTATCTATTTTACACACAATAGCGTGTATATGTTGATGCTGTTTTCTTGATTCATCCCACACCCTCCCTCTTGCACTGTATCCACAAGTCCACTGAAACAAGTCTTTGAGAAGAAATTATTTTTAAGAAACCAAAGTTGTCCCATGTAAGATAATGGGAAATTTTCAAACATTTCTGATTTAAACTGGGGAAAAACTTTGGGCATGTGTGAATATGGACAAAGGGGAAAATGTCTATATAACATACAGAGTAGAAGCTTAATAAAGTGAATGACAAATTGTGTAGAGGAGTTGAATTCAAAGAAATGGGCATTCAAGTAAATAAATAGAAGGAGAAAGTTCTACTTCAACAATCAAAACAGTGAGGTACCACTTTACACTGACAGAATGGGCATCATTAAAAAGTCTACCAATAAAAAGTACTGGAAAAAAATACTGGAGAGGGTGTGGACAAAAGGGAACCCTCCTGCACTGTTGATGGGCATGTAAATTATTGGAGTCACTATGGAAAACAGTATGGAGGGTCCTCAAAACAGTAAAAATAGAATTGGCATATGATCCAGCAATTCTACTTCTAGGCATATATTCAAGGAATAATGTAGTTTGAAAAGATATATGCAACCCAACAGTCATTGCAGCACTATTTACAATAGCCAAGACATGGAATATATATATATATATATATATATATATATATATATATATATATATTCAATAACCTGTGACAAAACCATGATGCAAAAGAATATGAAAAATAATGTGTGTGTATACGTATGTGTGTGTATATATGTGTGTGTGTGTGTG
Source organism: Bos taurus (assembly GCF_002263795.3). Taxonomy (NCBI): domain Eukaryota; kingdom Metazoa; phylum Chordata; class Mammalia; order Artiodactyla; family Bovidae; genus Bos; species Bos taurus. The sequence goes on along the minus strand of NC_037334.1, from coordinate 10,465,618 downwards.
TGTGTGTGTGTGTGTGTGTGTGTAAAACAATCATTTTGCTGTACAGTAGAAAAATGATATTACATTGTAAATCAACTATACTTCACTCAAATAAATTAAAAAACAGGAAGAATAGCACCTTCTGCTTCTGAGGTTTTGAGCCCTACAATCATGAGTATTTCTTCAGCTCCAGGACAATTGGACCTTATATAACTGACATTCCAGTGATTCTTTTCAAAGCCCTCTTTATGTCTTTATTTCTGAGACTGTAGATGAAGGGGTTCAGCATGGGTGTGACCACTGTGTACATCACTGAGGCGATTGCACTTGAGTGTGAGCTGTAGGTACCTGTGGAGCTAAGGTACACTCCTAAGATAGTACAATAAAATAAGGAAACAATTGAGAGATGAGATGCCCAGGTAGAAAATGCTTTATACTTCCCATGGGCTGATGACATTCCTCGTATGGAGGAAACTATCTTAGAGTATGAGTAAAGAATACCAGTGAGGGAAGCACCACCCAACATCCCCGCTGCAAAATACATCACCATGTTGTTCAGAAATGTGTCTGAGCAGGCAAATTGAACCACTTGATTAATTTCACAGAAAAAATGGGGGATTTCCACATCTGTACAGAGGATAGCCACAACATCATTAAGCTTTGGCTTAAGAAATTCAGGGCACTCATCACCCAGGACACCAGCACCAGCAGTCCACAGAGCCGGGGATTCATGATGACCATGTAGTGGAGAGGCTGACAGATGGCCATGAAGCTATCTTAGGCCATCACAGTCAGGAGGAAGTTTTCAAGTGCAGCAAAGAATAGGAAGAAGTATATCTGGGTGATGCAGCCTTCATAAGTTATAACTTTGCTCTGTGTCTGTATATTATTCAGCATCTTTGGGATGGTGGTGGAGATGAAACAGATGTCTACAAAGGACAGGTTGAGAGGAAGAAGTACATGGGGGTGTGAAGATGGGGATCTGAGCTGACAGCCAGGATGATGAGTAGGTTTCCAAACACAGTGGTCAGGTACATGGAGAGGAAAAGCCCAAATATGAGGGGCTGCAGTTCTGGTTCATTTGATAATCCCAGAAGAAGAAATTCTGAAATTTGTGTATCATTCACTGGTTCCATGTGGTGGAGATGGCTACCAGGAAAAAAAAAAAAAAAGTTAACATGACTAAATTTCTCAAAAATTGTGATTGGAAACCTAATTGAATTCTACAATATATACTTTGCATTAGAAGTCAGTATCCATAATTTGGTATGGAACTTTTCCCTTCAAGGCATGCTCTTGTGCCTTCTTATTGTGCACCCAGCCTTTTGTCCAGGTGGTCAGGTGTTCTACACTTTTAATAAGAAGTTACAGGATGCTTGGGGCTGGTGCACTGGGATGACCCAGAGGGATGATATGGGGAGGGAGGTGGAAGGGGGGTTCAGGGTTGGGAACATGTGTACACCCGTGGTGGATTCATGCTGATGTATGGCAAAACCAATACAATATTGTAAAGTAATTAGCCTCTAATTAAAATTAAAAAATAAAGTTACTGTGACACATTTGAGGAATGTCAATTGAGGTCTGACCAATGTCTAGGCAAAAAGTACAGTAGTCTCTACAGTTCTTCAATAATGGAGAAAAAATATAAAGAAAAAAAATCTTACAAATTTTCAGATGGTGACAGATGAAATGAACAAAAAGAAATCAGTTGTAACAAAATGGTTAAAGGTATATTATTTTTTACTCAGTCATTGAGTTAGAGTGGAAAATATTTGATTGGAGACCTCATGGAAAAGAGGGTGGGAGACACGAAGTTATCTGGTTGAAGTGTGTGCTGGTCAGAGTGAAAAGCCAAGGCGAAGGACCTGAAAAGTAGTTGTTTCAGAAAGTCAAGGTTAAAAAGTAAGCCACTGTATCTAGGGGGATGTGCAAGATGGAGAGTGATGCTAGTGTCAGAGAATTTGGAGGAACGAGGTGTCCTTCTGCTACAGCTGAGACTTCAAGTCACAGGGAACTTAGTTCACCATATTTTTACCTGCATTTTATTAATTTTATTTCCAAGAGATCCAGTGATTAGAAATCAATCCCTTCCTCATTATTTTATTTTCTTTTTTTATAATTTATTTTTATATATCGGTTTATATTATAAGGACCTCATACCAAAGATCCTTATACAGGGACTCGGGCTTCCCAAGTGGCGCCAGTGGTAAAGAATCCATCTGTCAATGGAGGAGACATAAGAGGCACGGGTTCAATCCCTGGATCAGGAAGATTCCCTGGAGAAGGGAATGGCAACCCACGCCAATATTCTTACCTGGAGAATCCCATAGACAGAGGAGCCTGGCAGGCTACAGCTCATAGGGTCGCAAAGAGTAGGACATGACTGAAGCAGCTTAGTACACACGTATGCATACATGGGCTCAGGTATCCCTTTTCTGCCTTGGGAACTGTTCATGCTCCACAACATGTATGCTTGGGCACACACACACACACACACACACACACACCCCTACTGGAGTGATGCTACTACCAGTACACTCTCAGCCGCAATAATTAGGAAAACAATGACACAATGCAAGCTGTCAATATTTTGTCCATGTCAATGATTATCTTTCCTGCAAAATTGTAGCAACAGTACCTAAATTCCAGTCGCTAAGTCTCCCATGGACCTGTGAATATGGGTGGGCCTCCTTTTTAATGTGACCATTTTATGTCCAGTATTCAAAGAAAAAAAAAATATCACTTCAAAAAACTGAGAGGGGGAGAAAAGGACATGTAAGGGGGAAAAAGTTCTAATAAATTTAGGTAATCTGTAGAGTTTGTGTTGAGTATAAAGCTTCCTTAGTTTTGGTGACATTCCAGCCCCTGTTCTATCCCTGTTACCCAGAATAACAAAGCAGCAAAAAAGCATTTTATCTAAAAAAGAAAAAAAGGATGTATTTATGTTATCAAATATCTGACAGATTTCCCATCAGGAAAATGAGCAAAGCAAATAAACCCACAATTCACAAAGTGAAATAAAGTTCAACAAAAGTGGAAGATTTAAAGAATGATTTGGTAAAAGAATTCGTAAGTGATATCAGCTGTAAAACTTTTGTAGTTTGAAATTCTAGATTTACATTTTGGATCTGCACATATTTGCTGTTTGAACATGGAGAGCCACTGGAACCTTCTAAATGTTAATATTATTACTCAAATTATTGGGATAGCAGTACTCACAATTAGATATTTGACAGACTTAGTCCATATATGCAAAACGTTTAGAATAGTTCCTTCCTGGTAGTAAATGAATGATTTACATCACCTCTGGTGATGAGATTCGGCTGATTTTTCTCTTTTTCCTCTCAAATCTTTCCATTGCTTTCCCACATCTTAGTCCCCAATACCCAGCCTTATTTCAGTTTTTCATCATCTTTCCCATCTATCACAGTCTGGTACAGGGCCCTCTATCCAATATTCACATTAAGCTAAAGAAGTCTTTCTATATTACAAAGCTGACTGTCCAACTCCCTGACTTAACTCTCACTAGTGACTCCCCAATAAGGAATGGACCACAAATTCCACAACTTCAAACCCCAGCCTTGACTATCCCTGAATGAACCACCAACTTTACACTTGTGCTGCCCTTACTCACCTTAATCTCATGAATCTTGAACTTGAGCCACAGATTCACTAGATGCCACAGGCTCGAGTTTCAGAGCATATATGCACCTGTTCCCTCTGCTTGGAGAGTCAATCACTGGTCTATATGGAATTTTTTTCACTTATCTCTGTATTGAAAACTCCATCTCCTGTTTTAGAGACGGAGTTTTGGACATCTCCTACATGAACTTTAAAATTATTCCCACAGAAAAAGGACAGTTTATGTAGTGATAATTTAGATAAAAGGTTATCATTGTGTGATTTTTATTAATTGAATATTTTCATCTAGACTGTGAGTGCCTTGAGGCATGTATCAATATCATACATACTCCACAACCCCCCAGACTTAGTTTAGTTGGGAAAAATAGCTGAATAAATAAATTATATATTGCATAAAGCAATAAAAGAATATGTTCCCTCAGAAACTGTCGATGATTAGGGAAGAAAAAGAAGCAGGTAAATGCTAATGTAGGTATGGGAGGCATGCTGGAAGAATGTTTTCCATATTCTGAGTCTCAGATTTATTAGACTATTAGACTATAGTTTGTAAAAAATAAAATAGGATATAACAAATTAAACACAGAAGGATAGAGTGCATTGTATTAATACATGTAAGGAGTTTATTCTTTTTGTCCAGCTGTTCTTGTGTGTGTATGTGCATACACATGGGTGCATGTGTGCTAAGTCACTTCAGTTGTGTTTGACTCTTTGGGACCCTATGGACTGTAGCGCCCCAGGCTCCTCTGTCCATGGAATTCTCCAGGCAAGAATACTGGAGTGAATTGCCATGCCCTCCTCCAGGGGATCTTTCCAACTCAGGATCAAACACATATCTCTTCTGTCTCCCGCACTGGCAGGTAGCTTCTTTACCACTAGTGCCACCTGGGAAGCCCCATGCACAGGTGTATTCCTTGGTTGCCTGTGCACACAAGCTGGATCACATGGAAAAGGTGTGTTTTACTCCGGGACACATTCTGAAAAGCTTCTTATCCATTGCAGTTAATGCAAGAATACTTACAAGAGAGGCTAGTCCTTAAAAGGGTGAGAAGCAATGTGAATAGAGCTCAAGGGAAGAGTTCGGTTGCAGAGAGAACAGGCAGCACCGTGGGTGCGGAAGTCAGACTCCAGGGACCACATGCTGACTACACTTTTATAACTCCACTCGTCTCATTATGGCATTCACATTAGAACCTTGACTGAATTTTTATTCTGTATTTATTTCTGTGTATTTGACTACACATATGTTCATACATTTCAAAGAATGAGGTAATAAGATAGTGGATGAGGATGTCACGTCTCTCAGTTTTCTTATGTGGTATCATTGTCATTCTTGGACTTTGAGTTTAGATCTCTTTTTGCTAAAACCATTGGTCACATTTCACTTCTGTTTCTGATTCTTGTCCCAAATGCAAAGATCTCCCTACAATATACCCTATAAAATCCTACCCATGCCACAAAATTTACTTGCTCTTTTCTCATTTGATTTATACCTAAGGACATTTTTGTCATACATGCATTTTTTACTATACTCTTCTTTCTCCATGGAAATATGAGATCCAAAGCAGAGACCTCACCTGCTTTGTTCACTCTAATGGTTTCATAATGGTGTGCATTTACATAGAAACAAATATTTTAGAAAATTTAATTTTCAAAATAAAAAGAAAACCAAGTGAAACAAAACCAGATTAAATATATTGGATTCAAAATAAAGATATTAAGCAAAATAGAATGATATAATAAAATGAACTTCTGAAAGAAAAATATAAAGTCGTAATAGTCCCATTAACACAGGTTTTAAATATAATAATATGCGTAAAAATTTAAAAGAGAATAGAAAATGCAATTCAAAAAATAGTGCAGGAAGTTGTATCTAAAATTTTAATTCCAACCTACACAAACATAAATGGATTAAAATATGCTTATGAAAAACATATAAGCAATCTTTAATTGTATGCAAAAGCACATATTCCACAAGAAGGCAGCAAATAATTGCTCTTTTTAAAATAGACTTCTCACAAAAGGCAAAAGGTGGCAGAAACGAAAAACATGTGAGATTATATGGTAATGCATATAACAGGTGGTTTATTACTTCTATGGATGCATAGAAGGACTGCAAGAAAATCAAACCAGTCAATCATAAATGAAATCAGTCCTGAATATTCATTGGAAGGACTGATGCTGAAGCTGAAGCTCCAATACTTTGGCCACCTGATATGAAGAGCTGACTCATTGGAAAAGACCCTGATGCTGGGAAAGACTGAAGGCAGGAGGAGAAGGGGACAACAGAGGATGAGATGGTTAGATGGCATCACTGATTCGATGGACGTGAGTTTGAGTAAGCTCTGGGAGTTGGTGATAGACAGGGAAGCCTGGCATGCTGCAGTCCATGGGGTCACAAAGAGTTGGACACGACTGAGCGACTAAACTGAAATGAACTGATGGATGCATAAGAACTTTTGACATTTGAAAAAAAATCAGCGAGAGAGGGGATAAAATACGACCAATTGGTAGATTTAAACATCCCAAACTTATAAGCTCTCATGCAACCCAACAACAGATATATTACATTTACATACATGATTTCGATTGCAAAGAGTAAAAATTTTTTAAAAGAATTTTTAAATCTTTGTTTAAAGAAATGCAATTAAAAAACCAAAATAAACAGAGAATGGGGAAGTGGTTGGAGCTTAGAGCAGTTTGGGGTGAAGTGGTACCTGAAACACCTATGTGTGAGGGAAAGAGTGGGGAGAGAGAAGTTGCAGGTATCTATTTCAGCATAGAAGGCTTGTCAAGGTATTTAAAATACATCTCATTCTCCCCCTCATTCACATGTTGGAGTGTAATTCCAGGCATTTTCTCTCAGAGCTGGAGATGAAATATATTATTATAAAAGAAGTGATACAGAAAAAAACCTGGACAGAATAAAACAATCTGAATCCAGTGCATAAAGCAAAGAATATGCATAAACAGTTTGTGATAAAGCAAGTGGCTAATAAACCTCCAAATATATCCAGTCTCCCAGGTAATAAACAGTTGCAAAGATAAGCTCTTTACCATCTGTCTGTTTGTATATTAAATTTAATTTTTTTCAAGTGAATGCTCAATGTAAGAGAAAATTTTGTGAAATGTGTATCAAAAATTGTAGTTTCCAGGTAATAGTTATGCTGTTGATTTGAATCTTTGTGACTCCACGGACTGCAGCACACCAGCCTTCCCTGACTTTCACTGTCTCCCAGAATTTGCTCAAATTCATATACCATCTTAAAAATTTTTTAAATTAAAACAATGTCATTATTTCACTGCAAACTCCTCTTTATGTAATAGTTTATTTTCCTACCCTAAATCTCCCTGGAAATGTTCAAATTTTACTGAGACCATTGTGCTTCCAATTTCTTCTTGAATTTCATCCAAGTATATTTTCATTCTTATCACTTAATTATCACTAATAATCATGTACTGCTGAATCTGATTGGCAGTTTTCTTTGAACATATTAAATAAATTGATTAGAAATCATTTAATCAACCATGCACATAAACAGGGAGATCTGTTGGCTTTTTTCCAGGTATTTGGGTTTCTAAGTGACTGCAGGTAAATGTTCTTGGATTTCATTCTCTGTGGCTTTCTCCTGAAGTGTCTACTGGGCTCTAAGACTTACCTGGATGGAAAGGTTGAGATGGAAGACTCTGGGTGGAAGTCCAAAACTTCCCCAGGTGGTTGATGGTGGAGAATGAAGCTCTGTTCCCAGATAGGAAAGAAGTAAGAAGCGAAGTATGGACCCCTGAGCCAGACTCAGGAATCCAAATGCACAAACCATGACTTCTCCAGCTCAAAGTGGAACATGCTTAGACCTAGCAGCAGTGGAGATATTTACAGCTCTGCATATCCACTCTATTTTCTCATTAGTACATTTTCCACTGTTACTCCAACCCCAAGCACATTTCCCCCATGGGAACTTATCTGGACAGAATGGAAATTTTCTGGGTTGATTTGTTCCCAAGAGACCAGTTAGATGTCAAGTGTATCCAATGCTTATTACTACTCCATGAACTCTTCTGGATTCCAAAGTTATAACACTGAACCTTTTTATAGTCCTGAGACAAAGATTTCTCCAAAGCTAAGTCTGATTGTCCCATTTGTTCTTTAAAAAAGTCCATCCAATGAGGACTATACAATCAGAACTCTCATTCTAAATTTTCAGAATTGTTGTTCAGAGGGGTTAGATAGATCATGTAGATATAAAAATCAATGAGAGGAAAGACTAAAATATCTTACAGTAAAATCTGTACACTTAATATCTTACACTAAAACCTGTAAGATATTGATGAGAAAAATTGAAGAAGACAAATAGATGAAAAAATATAAGGTGTCTATGGCTTGGAAGACTTAATATTATTGAAATGCTGATACTACCCAAAGCATTCTATAGATTCATGCACCCTCTATAAAAATTTCCAAAACTTTATTCATAATAAAGCTCAATAAATTGAGTTCTTTAAATTGTGTAGATAAGTTGAATTCAAATAAAAGGAAATTCCTGGAAATAAATGGACAAGTTCTCCTTCCAAAATCTGGTTAAAACATATCAATTTCTGGCTCCATTTATTTAAATCCTGCAATCATGGGTAGTTCTTCAGTCCCAGAACAGATAACACTTTTATACCTGCCTTTCTATTGATTCTTTCCAGAGCCCTCTTTATGTCTTTGTTCCGTAGACTATAGATGAAGGGGTTCAGCATGGGTGTGACCACTGTGTACATCACTGAGGCGATTGCACTTGAATGTGAGCTGTGGGTAGCAGCAGAGCTAAGGTACACTCCTAAACACGTACAATAAAATAAAGAGACAACTGAGAGGTGAGATGCACAGGTGAAAAATGCCTTATACTTTCCCTGAGCTGATGAGATTCTTTGTATTGAAGAAACTATCTTGGAATATGAATAAAGAATCCCAGTGAGGGAACCACCACCCAATATTGCAGCTGCAAAATACATCAATATCTCATTAAGAAACATGTCAGAACAGGCAAGTTGAATCAACTGATTAATTTCACAGAAAAAGTGGGGGATTTCCATGTACGTACAGAAGGACAATCTCAACACCATTACACTTTGTAACAAGGAATTCAGGGCACTCATCATCCAGGACACCAGAACCAGCAGACCACAGAGCTGGGGGTTCATGATGACCATGTAGTGCAGGGGGTGACAGATGGCTACAAATCGGTCATAGGCCATCACAGCCAGAAGAAACACATCCAATACTGCAAAGAGTATGAAAAAATACATCTGGGTAATGCAGCCTTCATAGGTTAGTACTTTGCTCTGTGTCCTTATGTTCTGCAGCATCTTTGGGATGGTTGTGGAGGTGAAACAGATGTCTACAAAAGACAGGTTGGAGAGGAAGAAGTACATGGGGGTGTGGAGGTGGGAGTCTGAGCTGACAGCCAGGATAATGAGCAGGTTTCCAAACACAGTGATCAGGTACATGAAGAGGAACAGACCAAATATGAGGGGCTGCAGTTCTGGTTCCTCTGAAAATCCCAGAAGAAGAAATTCCAAAATTTTTGTATCATTCCCTGGTTCCATGTGGTGAATGTGACTATCAAGAAACAAAATAACATGACTAGTTTTCTCAGAAATTAACATTGTAAACATAGTTGAAATTCTACAGTTCATATTTTGCATTTAATATTAATATCTATAATTTCAATATGAAAAATTTCCCTCAAGTAATCCCATGTGCAATCTCTGAATACTTCACCCCACATTCAATCTTCTCCCCATAAAATCATTTATTCTAAACTTTGAAGAGAAATTATGTCATATATTTGGTAGTATAAATTGAAGACTAACTTCTGGATAAAGAGTATACAGTGCCTATATACAATAGTTCGTACAGTTCAATGATGGAGGAAGAATAGAAGCAAATAAGAAATTATAATGATTATCAGATAATGACAGGCACTGTAAAGCTAAAAAAATCAGGTATAAAAAAGAGACTTAAAGGGTGTATTAATTGTTTGTAATAAAGATAAGCTTTCTTGGTCCTGGAACCTTTCAATCCTGGATACCCAGAAGAGTAAAGAAGCAAAAAGCATTTTACCAAAAAGAAAGGAATGATATATTTATATGATCAATGTAGAACATCCTACTAGAAAAATTGACAAGAGAAATAAATTAAAAATTCATAAAGGAAAGTATTGAAACTACAACAAAAATGGAGGATTTTTAAAGATTTCAATTGTAATATTTTAATGAAGAATTTTTCATTTTTATGTTATCCATGAAACACTTTTTAGTTCTGATTCAAATTCTAAGAAAATTGATTTAGAAACATGAAGTGCTTAAAATACAAAAAATAAACACAAAATTTATCTGAATTATACAATTTAACTCTTAAAAGTAAATGAAGAATCTCTAAAAATAAGGTAAATTCTTCCTTTTTTTAATATGATATTATACATGTTTTAATGCCATTCTCCCAAATCATACCCCACTCCCTCTCCCACAGAGTCCAAAAGACCGTTCTATACATCTGTGTCTCTTTTGCTGTCTCCCATACAGGGTTGTCATTACCATCTTTCTAAATTCCATATATATGCATTAGTATACTATATTGGTGTTTTTCTTTCTGGCTTACTTCACTCTGTAAAATAGGCTCCAAGTTGCTCACTCTTAGTGACCCCAGGTACTGTAGCCTGCCAGGCTTCTCTGTCCATGTAATTCCAGTGGCAAAAATAGTGGCACTCTTGGTAACCATCCCCTTCTCCAGGGGATCTTCCTGACCTAGAGATCAAACACAGGTCTCCCACATTGCAGGCACATTCTTTACCATCTGCGCCACCAGGGAAGCCCTAAATACATTTAAATGGATTCAAACATGTTTATGAAAAAGAAATAAGCAATAAATTAGTTGAATGCAAAAGCATGTGTTCCACAAAAGGGCAACAAATTATTGACATTTTAAAAACAGATCTACTCATAAAAGGCAAAAAGTAGCCCTAAATAAAAACATGTGGATAAGATGGCAGTTCACATAAATGACGGTTTATTATTACTAAGGAGGCAAAAGAATTTCTATGTTTGAAAAGCTTTGGGAGGGAGGCCAAAATATGACCAACTGATAGTTTTGACCACTTCCAGTTTATGCACTCTCATACAACCCAACAAATGCAGTAAACACACATACAAGAATTAAATGGTGCATAACTGCTGCTGCTAAGCTGCTTCAGTCATGTCCAACTCTGTGCAACCCTATGGACTGCAGCATACCAGGCTCCCCCATCCCTGGGATTCTCCAGGCAAGAACACTGGAGTGGGTTACATAGCTAACTTCCTTTAAAAATGATAATCCTTTGTTTGAAAGAACGCAATAAAAACAAGAATAAAGAGAGACTCATATAGGGAATCTGAAGTAGGGGAAGTGGTTGCAGTTTAGAGTGACCATAAAATGGAGCCATGGAAATGGTGCCTGACACACTTGTGTTGGGAGGGGAAGAGTGGGGACAGAGAAGCTGCCTGTATCTCTAGTTTCAGCAACAAGAATTGTCAAGGTATTTAAAATATATTTCATGCTCCCTATCTTCCACCTGTTGGAGTGAGTTTCCTGGCCTTTTCTTAGCCAAAGGTGAAAGAAATTATAAAAGAAGGGGTGTAGAAAAAAAAAAGAAAGAAAGAAAAAGAATAGAACACTCAGAAGCCAGTATGTGAAACAATTTGCATGGACAGTTTACAGTAGGGAAAGTAAATAGCTGAAGCCCCCAAATATATTGAGCCCATAGGTAGTGAACAAATTGCGAAGTTAACCCCTTTACTATATGCCTGTTTGTATGGTAAATGTAATTTTTAAACAAGTGAACACTCAAATCTGAGTAAAGACTCTGTGACATGTGTGTCTCAAGAACTGTATTTCCAGGTAGTTACTACAGCCATTGATCTGGATCTTCCTTATGAATGCTCCAATATATTGCATCTTAAAAATTAAAAAGTAAATAAAATACTGTCACTTCACTACAAATAACTTCTAACCAAATAGTTTATTTCCTACTCCCATCAACTGCAAAAGTGCTTGGAAGCATTCAAATTTTACTGATCACTATGACTCCCATTTCTTCTTGAGTCTTTTCCAACTAGATTTGCATTCATATAACTTAATTATCAACTGTAATTCTTGTATTTCTGAAAACATAGATACTTTCCTTTTAAGTTGTTAAATACATTTGTTATAAGTTAATCAAGCAAACAAGCAAACATGGAGATCTCTTGGCTCTGGGTCAGTTGCTTAGGTTTTCAGGTGACCCCAGATAAATAGTGTTGAGTTTCATTCTTTGTGACTTTCTCCTTCAGTGGTTATTTCTTGCTTAGACTCACCTGGGTGGGAAGTCTGAGAGGAAGGTCTCTGTGTTAAAGTCCAAATTCTTCCCTGAATGGTTGATGATGTTGATTGAAGTTCTGTCTTTAAACAAGAGATGATTAGGAAGCAGTGAACCAAAACCAGACTTGGGAATCTAAATGAAAAACCATGCCTTCTCCAGTTCAAGACAGAACTGCTCAGACATTGCAGCAGAGGAGATATTTATAGTTACTTATGTTTTCTGTATCTCCTCAATATTTTCAGCACATTTTCCATTGTTACTCCAACCCTTGAACACATCATTTCCTCAGGGAAACTTGTCTAGACAGAATGGAAATTTTCTGTGCTGATTTGCCATTCCCAGGTGAACAGGTTAGAAGTCAGGTGTATCTGATTCTTATTGTTACTCCATGAATTCTGCTCTCTCCCAGAGGTCTGACATTGAAACTTTTTACAACACTCAGTCAAAGTTTTCTTCCATGTCCAAGTCTGAGGAACCTGTCTTGACTAGGTTGCTTGGCCCTCAGAAGCACTGGCTTGTGATGGGAACACAACTCCTGATATCTCCATAAAATTACTGCTGCTTCTTCAATAAGTGAGAGAAGTGTGTGCCTTTGTTATAAAACCATGGGTAAAATAATCCTAGGCTTCATAATGCCTTTAACACATCAATAGGATTTACATGCTTTAAATGCATATGAAAAGTTGATATTTAGTCTTTTATTTATAAAACATTTGGTAATTATAAGATATCCACTTAGATCTTTTAATACACCATAGACTGAGCTTAGAATCTTACATATTATTTCATTTACTTTTTGCAATAGTCCATCTTATGAGGATTGTACAATAATGAGCCTCCTTCTAAATTTGCAGTGATTGTAATTTGGGTGATTGGCCCAAAACTTATGAACTGAGTAAGGTATGTGTTTTGATTAGAACACAAGATATTTATAGTTCTCTCACTCCAGGCTAAGGCTTCTCAATCAGAGATGATTTCATCTTCTGAAGACACTTGGCAATATCTGGATAAATTGTTGATTGTCATATCAGGGGAAGTGCGATTCACTGACAGTGGGTTCAGGCCAGGAATGCAGTTCAACAGTCTGCAAAGTAAAACCTGATCCCACCCTAGAGAATTATCCAGCATAATGTCAACAGCAGTGAAGTTCAGAAACACTATTCTGAGCAAGCACTTCTTCCAACATAGATGCGAACATGAATCACTAGGGTATCTTGTTTAAATGAAGATTCAAATTTGGCAGGATTTTTAAAGTGCTACACTCAATATGTCAGTAAATTTGGAAAACTCAGCAGTGGGCACAGGACTAGAAAATGTCAGTTTTAATTACAACCCCAAAGAAGGGCAATGCCAAGTTCTAACTACCATACACTTGTGCTCATTTCATATGCTAGTAAGATTATGCTCAAAATCATTCAAGCTAGGATTCAGCAGATCCTGACCTGAGAATTTCCAAATGTGCAAGCTGGGTTTCAAAGAAGTAGAGGAACCAGAGATCAAACTGTAAACATTCTTTGGATCATGGAGAAAGCAAGAGAGTTCTAGAAAAAATCTAATCCTGCTTCATTGACTACAATGAAACCCTTGACTGTGTGGATAGCAAGAACCTGTGGAAAATTCTTAAAGGGATGGCAGTACCAGATCACCTTACTTGTCTCCTGAGAAACCTGAATGTGGGTCAAGAAGCAACAGAACTGGACATGGAACAACTGACTGGTGTAAAATTGGAAAAAGAGTATGTCAAGGCTGTAGAATGTCACCCTGCTTATTTAACTTCTATGCTGAGTCAGTTGAGTTCAGTTCAGTCACTCAGTCGTGTTGGACTCTTTGCGACCCCATGAATTGCAGCACGCCAGGCCTCCATGTCCATCACCAGCTCCCGGAGTTCACTCAGACTCACATCCATCGAGTCCGTGATGCCATCCAGCCATCTCATCCTCTGTCGTCCCCTTCTCCTCCTGCTCCCAGTCCCTCCCAGCATCAGACTCTTTTCCAATGAGTCAACTCTTGGCATGAGGTGGCCAAAGTACTGGAGTTTCAGCTTTAGCATCATTCCTTCCAAAGAAATCCCAGGGCTGATCTCCTTCAGAATGGACTGGTTGGATCTCCTTGCAGTCCAAGGGACTCTCAAGAGTCTTCTCCAACACCACAGTTCAAAAGCATCAATTCTTCAGTGCTCAGCCTTCTTCACAGTCCAACTCTCACATCCATACATGACCACTGGAAAAACCATAGCCTTGACTAGACGGACCTTTGTTGGCAAAGTAATGTCTCTTCTTTTGAATATGCTATCTAGGTTGGTCATAACTTTCCTTCCAAGGAGTAAGCGTCTTTTAATTTCATGGCTGCAGTCACCATCTGCAGTGATTTTGGAGCCCCCAAAATAAAGTCTGACACTGTTTCCACTGTTTCCCCATCTATTTCCCATGAAGTGATGGGACCAGATGCCATGATCTTCGTTTTCTGATTGTTGAACCTTAAGCCAACTTTTTCACTCTCCACTTTCACTTTCATCAAGAGGCTTTTTAGTCCTCTTCACTTTCTGCCCTAAGGGTGGGGCCATCTGCATATCTGAGGTTATTGATATTTCTCCCGGAAATCTTGATTCCAGCTTGTGCTTCTTCCAGTCCAGCGTTTCTCATGATGTACTCTGCATATAAGTTAAATAAGCAGCATGACAATATACAGTGTTGATGTACTCCTTTTCCTATTTGGAACCACTCTGTTGTTCCATGTCCAGTTCTAACTGTTGCTTCCTGACCTGCATACAGGTTTCTCAGGAGGCAGGTCAGGTGGTCTGGTATTCCCATCTCTTTCAGAATTTTCCACAGTTTATTGTGATCCACATAGTCAAAGGTTTTGGCATAGTCAATAAAGCAGAAATAGATGTTTTTCTGGAACTCTCTTGCTTTTTCCATGATCCAGCAGATGTTGGAAATTTGATCTCTGGTTCCTCTGCCTTTTCTAAAACCAGCTTGAACATCAGGAAGTTCACGGTTCACATATTGCTGAAGCCTGGCTTGGAGAATTTTGGGCATTACTTTACTAGCATGTGAAATGATGCAATTGTGCTGTAGTTTGAGCATTCTTTGTCATTGCCTTTCTTTGGTATTGGAATGAAAACTGACCTTTTCCAGTCCTGTGGCCACTGCTGAGTTTTCCAAATTTGCTGGCATATTGCATGCAGCACTTTCACAGCATCATCTTTCAGGATTTGGAATAGCTCCACTGGAATTCCATCACCTCCACTAGCTTTGTTCATAGTGATGCTTTCTAAGACCCACTTCACTTCACATGCCAGGATGTCTGGCTCTAGGTGAGTGATTACATCGTCGTGATTATCTTGGTCGTGAAGCTCTTTTTTCTACAGTTCTTCTGTGTATTCTTGCCACCTCTTCTTAATATCTTCTGCTTCTGTTAGGTCCTGAATACATCATGTGAAGTGCTGGGCTGAATGGAACACAATCTGCAATCAAGATTGGTGGGAGAAATATCAACAACCTCAGATATGCAGGTGATGTCAGTTTAATGGAAGAAATTGAAGAGAAACTAAAAAGCCTTTTGATGAGTGTGAAAGAGGAGAGTGAAAAAGCTGGCTTGAAATTCAGTATTCAAAAAACAAAGATCATGGCATCCAGTCTCATAACTTCATGGGAAATAAAAGGGAAAAAGTGGAAGCAGTGATGGATTTTATTTTCTTGGGTTCCAAAATCACTGCGGATGGTGACTTCAGCCATAAAATTAAAAGATGGTTGCTCTTTGGAAGGAAAGCGATGCGAAACCTGGACAGCATATTAAAAAGCACAGACATCACTTTGCCAACAAAGGTCCATATAGTCAAAGCTATTGTCTTTCCAGTAGTCATGTATGTATATGAGAGTTGGACCATAAAGAAACCTGAGCACCAAAGAATTGATACTTTGAAGTTTTGGTGTTGGAGAAGACTCTTGAGAGTCCTTTGGACTGCAAGGAGATCAAACCAGTTAATCCTAAAGAAAATCAGCCCTGAATATTCATTGGAAGGACTGTTGCTGAAGCTCTACTACTTTGGCCTCTTGATGTGAAGTGCCAACTCATTGCAGAAGACCCTGATGATGGGAAAGATTGAAGACAACTGGAGAAGGGAGCAGCAGAGGATGGGATGGCTAGATAGCATCATTGACTCAATGGACATGAATTTGAGCAAACTCCCATAGATAGTGGAGGACAGAGGAGCCTGGCATGCTACAGTCCACGAGGTTGCATAGAGTAGGACATGACCTAGCAACTGAAAAACAACAACAGGGCTGCCCAGAGATCCCACATTTGTAATAAATTCCCAGATGTTGTTTATGTTGTAAGTCTTACTCTGTGGACCACATTCTGAATGTCAGTACTGTGGTCCAGAGTGAGGTGTAGGTCTTTTAGGTCTTCTCTATTAAGAGTCTTCCTTTCCACCTCTGGTCTGATGTAAGGTGGTCAAATGTTGAACTCAGTCATTCTACTACTGCATATACAATTTTACACGTGCCTCTTGGGTATTTCACTCTTGGTATGAAATAATAATTTTGACCTGTGCATCCTTTTGTATAAGTGGGTAGATTTCACCTAAGCAGTTATTGTCTAAGTTGATAATATTTTAGATATCACAGGAAATTACTTGGCACAGACAGATACTCAATTCATCACAGCTGTTA
The DNA here is from genome assembly GCF_002263795.3 of Bos taurus. Lineage (NCBI taxonomy): Eukaryota > Metazoa > Chordata > Mammalia > Artiodactyla > Bovidae > Bos > Bos taurus. Next base: position 10,448,946 of record NC_037334.1, on the reverse strand, counting down.
TGACTATGTCTGAGTTCAGAATTGACTAAAATCATTGGGGCTCCAGAGAATCTCTTAAAATAAGAAGAGAGTCCAGGAATACTCTGGTCGTGGATTGAATTGTGATTTTAAAGGCATATCTCCTCCCAGAATTCCACACAGGGAGGAGAGTGTTTGAGAGCTCACCATTCTGTGCCTTGTTCTACACAGGGACATAAACGCTGACCCCCTCATGCTGGCTCCATATTATCTCAGGAAGAATTTTTAGACTCTCTCAAGCTATTTTACTGTTTATTCAGTTTACTCAGAATATGTGCAAAGCTTCCATTTCTTGGTGAATTATCGTATTTCTCCAACTCTCTTTATTTTCCTTTGTTGCAAGTCTGTAGCATAGAATTCATAAGCAATTGATGTCAGTAGTAGTACGAAATACTTGTGTTTGTTTCTGCCTTGAGTAGAATTTTTATTTTTCAAAATTACTGCATTACTCCCTTATTCTCTTAAAAGGAATGTACCTCCCATCTATTACTTTGTGCCTTGAAGGTACAAGTGGGAGGAATACATGTCCCCACTTGTGAATCTTGACATGACATGCTCAGAGCCTAAGGAGAAGCTATAAGAGGCTTTGGAAGAGGCCACCCTTTCTATTACTATTACTGTTCCCCTCGATCATGAGAATGGGCATTTTCCGCCTAGGAGCTGGTCCACTGGTATGGCTCCCAGACATGCAGGTAGCCTAGCACAATATGGACAGAGCCATAGACATTTTGCACCATGCATTTAATATGATAATAGGTAAACAAGTGTTATTTTAAGCCACCATGTTTAGGGAGTTGCTTGTTGCTACAGCAAAATTGACTACTATACTACCTTGCATACATGCTAAGTCACTTCAGTCATGTCTGACTCTTTGCAACCCAAAGGACCGTAGCCCACCAAGTTCATCTGTCCATGGAATCCTCCAGACAAGAATACTAGAGTGAGTTGCCATGCTCTCCTCTATGGGATCTTCCTGTTCCAGGGATTGAACCCACATCTCTTGTGTCTACTGAACTGGTAGGTGGGTTCTTTACCTCTAGTGCCACCTGGGAAGCCCTATGTCCCTTTGCCTGCCAAGTTGCTTCAGTCATGTCTGACTCTGTGCGACCCCATGGACTGCAGCCTACCAGGCTCCTCCATCCATGGGATTTTCCAGGCAACAGTACTGGAGTGGGGTGCCATTGCCTTCTCCCTATGTCCCTTTATATAATGTTTAATGATAATTAATATTTATCTACCAACTAAATGGATGCTACAGGGTACAGACCTTTTCAAGTATGTATTCTCATGTGATGTGCACATGGGAATAAAATCTCTAAAAGAAAAAACATAGCCTAAAACATTTCAAATATTTAAAAATTTAATCCTGAGTACTTCCATCCAGTCCCCACTGGTTTAATTACTGATTTATGGAATGATAATAAAATAATTACATGAATACCTTATTTTCTGAACTCAAATTATTCTGTTTCCTTCCCAAACTCAGGAATCAAATAGAGTTAGATACCAAAGTGCTACTTGTACTATTTGGGGAGAGAACTGGCAACTCACCCCAGTATTCTTGCCTTGAGAATCCTATGGACAGAGGAGCCATGGGGTCGCAAAGAGTTGGACACAACTGAGTGACTAATCCATGCATACTTGCACTATTACACTTTTTATTAGATATTAAATAAATATTCATTCTTTACCCTCTCTCCCTCTCTCTGTGTCTTTCCAAACAACGTTAGAGAGTTGTAAAATTCAGTTCCTGTCTAGATTGTGGAAATCTGCACTTTAACAGGAAAGGGGCAGATAAACTACAAAATTGTATATTTTCTTGAACCTATTTAAGAGTGGCAATCTCAGAGCAACCATTTATTCTGAAATCTAAGGTAAGTCAGGTGCATCCAATAAGAGTCAGGGACTTAAGGAAGTGTTTCCTTGAGGGACTATCATTGGAGAAAGGTCATGCCAACATTCATCAGGCAAGGTTTCAGGTAAAATCTTGCTGTTGCTCAGGTGCTAAGTCATGTCTGACTCTTTGTGACCCCATGAACTGCAGCATGCCAAGCTTCTCTGTCCTTCTTTATCTCTGCGAGTTTGCTCAAAAACTCATGTCCCTTGAGTCAGTGATGCCATTTAACCATCTCATCCTCTGTCACCCCCTTTTCATCCTGCCCTCAAACTTTCAGCATCAGGGTCTTGTCCAGAAGTCAGCTTTTCTCATCAGGTGGCCAAAGGATTGGTGTTTCAGTTTCAGCATCAGTTCTTCCAATGGATACTGAGGGTTGATTTCCTTCAGGATTGACTGGTTTGATCTTCTTGCTCCCCAAGGGATTCTCAAAAGTCTCCAGCACCACAAGTCAAAAACTTCAATTCTTTAGTGCTCAGCCTCCTTTATGGTCCTAATCTCACATCTGTACATTACTACTGGAAATACTATAGCTTTGAGTATAGGACCTTTGTTGGCAAAGTGATGTTTCTGCTTTTTAATATGCTATCTAAGCTTTCCTTCCAAGAAGCAAGTGTATTTTAATTTAATGGCTGAAGTCACCATCCAGGGTGATTTTTGAGCCCAAGAGAATAAAGTAAAAATCTTAGAGACTATTTAAAGATCAAGTGTGGATTGACTACCATGAGAATATAGAATTCCAGGAAAGGTTATAATATTTCATTGCAATTCTCAGGTAACTGTGCAGTGGTGAGAGAATGTTTCATTTTCCACTTAAAGCCCTTGGATACAGAGAACAAGATATGGTAGTTGAAAATTGAGCTTTGAAATGTCAGAAATGATAGGAATAAAGATGATATGGGTGGGACATACACATCATTTAATATAGTTACTAATATTGATGCATATATATTTATGTATTTTCTCTACAGATATCCACTTCCTGCACCATTTTGTCAAAACATTATTTTCTTGTTTTAGTGCTTTTGTCAAAAATCAGTCGAGCAGATATGTCTATTCATGACTCTGTTCCACTCCTCCATAAGTTTCTGTGTGCATGTGTGCTAATTCCCTTCAGTCATCTTTGAGTCTTTGCGACGCCATGAACTGTAGCCTGCCAGGATCCTTGTCCATGGAGATTCTCCAGGCAAGAAAACTGAAGTAGGTTGCCATGGCATCTTCCAGAAGATCTTCCAGACTCAGATTTTGAACCCTCATCTCTTATGTGATCTGCATAGGCAGGTGGGTTCTTTACCACTAGTGCCACCTGGGAAGCCCCAAATCACAGTGTCTTCATTATTATATTTTTACAGCACCTGCTAGTGTGAAACCTTCAAAAGAATTTTTTTTTTTTTGCCTTTGGCAGTTCTTTGCATTTTCCATGTAAATATCAGAAATAATTGACAATACTACACGAAAGAAAATTTGTAAAAAAATTTAGTTGAATTTCAATCTATAGCACAAATTAGGTAGAACTGACATCATAACAGTACTGAATCTTCCAATTTTTTAACCCAGGGTAGCAGGCAGAATTCTGAGACAGCTTCAAGATCCCTCTTTCTGCTTTATGCACTCTAGATGCATCTCCCCTTGAGTGTGGATAAGTGAATTTAACACTCAATATTAGGATATACTTTATGGAAAAAAATGAAAATATTTTCCAGATTTAATAAAGTCTCAATTCAGTTTTCTTTGTGCTAATCAAGAGGTAGGTTATCCTGGTTTGGCCTGATGCAATCAAGTTATCCCTTAAAAGAGACTGGGCCCTCCCTAAAATAAAAGTTTGGGAGCGGAGGAATGATTCTGCAGCTGGCTTTTAAGTAGTGAGCTGCTGTCTTGTGAAATGGCTAAAAGTCAGGGCAGGTATGCTCAGTTGTTCAGTCATGGCTGAACAACTCTTTGCAACCTCATGAATCATAGCCCACCAGGCTCCTTTTTCCATGGAATTCTCCTGGCTACCCACTGGAGTGGATTGCCATCAGTTCAAGGGGGTGTACAAAATTCCATAGACTGATAGTCTACCAACAGCACACATTTATTTTTTATAGTTCTGGAAATGTAACATCAGGTGTAGGTATGGTAAAAGTCCAAAGAAGGCTGTCTTCTGGATTGTAAATTAAAAGTTTTCCTGTATCCTCATATGATGGAAAAGGACTAAACTTGCCCTCTAAACACCAAGGACTTTGCCAGGTGGTGTTAGTGGTAAAGAATCCACCTCCAATGCAGGAGATGTAAGAGATCTGGTTGGATCCCTGGGTCAGGAAGATCCCCTGGAAGAGGGCATGGCAACCCACTCCAGTATTCTTATCTGGTGAATCCCATGGACAGAGAAGCCTGGCAGGCTACATGGTCTGTAGGGTCACAAAGAGTCGGACACAACTGAAGGGACTTAGCATGCATGCTAAATGGCAAATTAAGATAAAAGAAAGCTACCAAACAGACAACCTAAATTTCTACATCAAGGAACTACAAAAAGAACAGCAAACTCAGCCCAAAGTCAACAGAAGGAAGGAAATAAGTATTGGAGTAGAGAGAAATAAGACACAGGCTAGAAAAACAATTTAAAAATTAATGAAACTAAGAGGTGGTTTTTGAGAAGACAAACAATGTTGGTGATCTTTTGGCTAGACGAAGAAAAAAGAGAAATGACTAAGAAGAGTTTACATGAAAGAGGAGACATAACAGCTGATACCACACAAAGACAAAGAATCATGAGACCATCATAAACAATTACCTATGGACAAGTTAAGTAACTGAGAAGTAGTGAATAAATACCTAGAAACATTCAAGTTACTAAAACTGATTCATGAAGAAACAGAATATCTGAACAGACCAATGACTAGAGAGGTGCTTGAATCAGTATTAAAGAAAAGCCCCATGTAAGATGGTTTCACTGTTGAATTATACCAATCCTTCTCAAAATCTAAAATGTTGATAAAGAGATAGCACTTTCTAAGTCATTTGACAAAGTCAACATTACTCTGACATCTAAACCAAATAAAAAGACTACAAGGAAAGAAAATTACAGAACAATATTCCTGGGAAATATAGGTGCAAAGTATTCCCTCCCTGCAAAATGCCAGTTAAAAAAAAATTCCATAGCACATGATAAATATTATACATTGAATTCAAATGAGATTTTTCCCTGAGATTCAAGAATGTCTCAACATATATAAATCCATAAATGTAATACATCAATTAACAGAATGAAGAATAAAAAATATAATCACTAAAGACTGAGAAAAATTTTTTGACAAAATTAAACATCCATTATGATAATGCATGCATGCTCAATAGCTTCAGTCATGCCTGAATCTTTGCGACCCTAGGCACTGTAGCCTTCCAGGCATCTCAGTCCATGGGATTCTCCAGACAAGAATACTGGAGTGGCTTGCCATGCCCTCCTAGGGGATCTTTCCAACCCAGGGATCAAAGACGCATACCTGCGTCTCCTGCATTGCAGGCAGATTCTTAACGCTGAGCTATGAAGGAAGCCCTATTATGGTAATAGCTTTCAACAAAATGGGTTTAGAATAAATGTACCTCTACAGTTTTTAATAATAAAGGCACTATATGACAACCTCACAGGTAACAGCAAACTCAAATATGAAAAGTGAATGCTTTCCTCCTAAGTTGAAAGACAAAAATGCCCATTCTTGCTAGTTCTATAGAACATACACTGGAAGTTTTCTGCAGAGGAATTAGGCAATAAATGAACAAAAAGCATCCATTTCAATAAAGAAATAGCAATGTAAGCTGTATTAGTAGATGACATCATCACATACATAGAAAATACTAAAGAATCCATTAAAAAAGACATAACTAATACTTGAATAAAGTTGTAGGGTAAAAAATGACTGTATAAACATAAGCTGTATTTCTACACAGTAACACCAAACTATCAGAGCTAAAAAAAAAAAAAAAGCAACTTTATTTATAATAGCATCCAAAAGTATAAAATATTTATAAATAAATTTTACCAAGGAAGTGAAAGACATGTATGCTACAAACTGTAAGATGCTGTTGAGAGAAATTAAAGAAGATCAATAAATGAAGAAGTATAAAGTGTCCATGGTTTGTGAAACTTTATATTATTAAAATGCTCATACTACCCAAAGCATTCTACAGACTCAATGCAGCCCCTATCAAAAATTTAAATGCATTTTACTTTATTTTTCTAAAAATAAATAAAATCCATAAAAAATTTGGCAAAACTAATACAATATTGTAAAGTTTAAAAATAAAATAAAATAAAAAAAAACAAATAAATAAAAGGTGAAAAAAATTAAAAAAAATTTAAATGCATTATTCACAATAAAGCTCAGTAAGCTGAGCTACTTAATTTGTACAGAGGAGTTGAATTCAGATAAATTGAAATTCTAGGTAATAAATAGAAGGAGCAAGTTTTGCTTCCATAGTCAGATCAAACAATTTCAATTTCTGACTCTCTTTATTTGAGCCCTATAACCACAGGCACTTCTTCAGCTCCAGGACAATTGGCCCTTATCTAACTGCCACTCTAGTGATTCTTTTTAGAGCCCTCTTTATGTCTTTGTTCCTCAGACTGTAGATGAAGGGGTTTAGCATCGGTGTGACCACTGTGTATATCACAGAGATGACTGTACTTAAGTGTGAGCTATGGGAAGCAGCAGAGCTAAGATACACTCCTAAGGCTGTACAATAAAATAAGGAGACAACTGAGAGGTGAAATGCATAGGTAGAAAATGCTTTATATTTCCCCTGAGGTGATGACATTCCTCGTATGGATGAAATTACCTTAGAATAAGAGTAAAGAATTTCACTGAGGGAACCACCACACAACATCACAGCTGCAAAATACATCACTATGTCATTAAGAAATGTGTCAGAACAGGCAAGGTGGACCACCTGATTAATTTATCAGAAAAAGTGGGGGATTTCCAAGTCTGTACATAAGGAGAGCCACAACACCATTAGGCTTTGAGTCAAATAATTCAATACACTGATTATCCAGGACATCAACACCATCAATCCACAGAGCCAAGGCTTCATGTTGACTGTGTAGTGCAGGGGGTGACAGATGGCCACAAAGTGGTCATAGGCCATCAAGGTCAGGAGAAACATGTCCAATACAGCAAAGAGTGTGAAAAAATGCATCTGGGTGATGCAGCCTTCGTAGGTTATGCCTTTGCTCTGTGTCTAGATGATCTACAGCATCTTTGGGATGATGGTGGAGGTGAAGCAAATGTCTACAGAGGACAGGTTGGAGAGGAAGAAGTACTTGGGATTGTGGAGGTGGGGATCTGAGCTGACTGCCAGGATAATGAGCAGGTTTCTGAACACAGTGATCAGGTATGTGGAGAGGAAAGGTCCAAATATGAGGGGCTGCAGTTTTGGTTCCTTTGATAACCCCAGAAGAAGAAATTCGGAAATTCGAGTATCATTCCCTGGTTCCATGTTGTGGAGTTGACTGCCAGGAAACAACAAATGATATGACTAATTATCTCAAATTTTGCATTGCAAATGCTGTTGAAATTCTACTATTTATGTTTTGCATTCAAAAACTTATATCCATGATTTTGGTATGGAAGTTTCCCCTTCAAGTGATTTACTATGCCATCCCTAACTAACAATTCCCATCCCACATTCAGACTAACCATTTACATTTTTAATGAGTAATTTTGTCAAGCATTTGCTAAGTACAGTTGAGAATTGACCGACTTCTGAACAAAGAGCATACAGTGCTGAGACACAATAGTCCCTATAGTTCAATGATGGAGAAAGAATACAAGCAAATAAAAATTCATGTTTTTTTTTTTTTTTTAATGAGATGAAGTCAGGTGCTGTGAGGAAAAATAAATCAGATATAAAGAAGAGCATTTACTTTTACATGGTGTTGAGATAGATTTGCAACTATTTGAACATAGATCTCACAGAAGAGAGGGCTAGAGATGTCATTTCTTCTAGGGAACTGTGGGCTGGACAGAGACAACGGCCAGAAGAAAGGTCTTGAAAAGGCACTTGTTTCAGAATACTGAGGCTCAAAATGAAGCAGTTGCATATGCAGGGGAATGTATAAAAAGGCAAGTGATGAGAGATGGTGTCAGAACTTGGAAGGAAGAGCTGGGCTCCTTGTTACAGCTGAAACTTCAAGTCCCAGGGAATGCCTACTCACATGTTGTATTATTGTTCGGTCACTAAGTCATGTCTGACTCTTTGCAATCCCATGGACTGGAGCATGCCAGGCTTCCCTGTCTCTTGGAGTTTGCTGACACTCATGTCCATTGAGTTGGTGATGCTATCTAACCATCTCATCCTCTGCTGCCACCTTCTCCTTTTGCCATCAACATTTCTCAGCATCAGGGTCTTTCCTAATACATGTTGTATTACTTTCACCTTATTAATTTTGTTTCTATGAAATCCTATGAATAAAAATGAGTCCTTTCATTATTTTTAATGTTGATTAATATTCTGGCACCTGTGTTATAAGAGTCCCATACTGGAAGCTCTGTGCTCAGGTACTCTTCCCTGCCTTGAGAACTGCTCATTCCCCACAGTACACACACACACACACACACAGGCCTCCAAGGGAAATGCTACTACCAGCTATTCTTACCCTCAGCCACAATAATTAGGAACAGTGATACAAGACAGGCTCTCAATATGAGATTATATTTCCCCTAAAACTGTAGAAACAATACCTAAATTTCTGTTGTTAAGTCACCCATGGACATTTAAATATGGGGCTCCATTTTAATATGACCATTTTGTGTGCAGCATTTAAAGAACAATAAAAACTCATGTGAAAAAAAACAGAAACAAAATATGTGAGGGAAAAGGATCAAATAAGCTCAGGTGATCCCTATAGTTTATGATAAAGTTTCCTTGATTCTGGCAACATTTAAACGCCAGTTATAACCCCATGATGCCCAGAATAGTAAAACAACATCCCTTGGAGAGTAAGGAGATCAAACCAGTCAATGTTAAGGAAAATCAACCCTGAATACTCATTTAAAGGACTGATGCTGAAGCTGAAACTCCAGTATTTTGATCATCTGGTGTGAACAGCTGACTCACTGGAAAGGTCCCTGATGCTGGGAAAGATTGAGGGCAGAGGAAAAGAGGGTATCAGAGGATGAAATTTCCAGATGCCATCACCGATACAATGGACAAGAACTCGGGCAAATTTTGGGAGATGGTGAGGGACAGAGAGGCCTGGCATGACAGTACATGGGTCTCAAAGAGTTGGATTTGACTAGATGACTGAATGACAGCAACAAGAATAAAATAAACCAAATTAAAAATGGGAAGAAAATCTAAATAGACATTTCTCCAAAAAAGACACTTAGATAGCCAAACATCACATGAAAAGATGCTCAACATCACTAATTATATAGAAATGAAAATCAGAACTATAATGAGGTATCACCTCACTCCAGTCAGAATCAGTTCAGTTTAGTTCAGTCACTCAGTCATGTCTGACTCTTTGTGACCCCATGAATCGCAGCATGCCAGGCCTCCCTGTCCATCACCGACTCCCGGAGTTCACTCACACTCACGTCCATCGAGTTGGTGATGCCATCTAGCCATCTCATCCTCTGTCGTCCCCTTCTCCTCTTGCCCCCAATCCCTCCCAGTATCAGAGTCTTTTCCAATGAGTCAACTCTTCACATGAGGTGGCCAAAGTACTGGAGTTTCAGCTTTAGCATCATTCCTTCCAAAGAAATCCCAGGGCTGATCTCCTTCAGAATGGACTGGTTGGATCTCCTTGCAGTCCAAGGGACTCTCAAGAGTCTTCTCCAACACCACAGTTCAAAAGCATCAATTTGGCAAAACTAATACAATTATGTAAAGTTTAAAAATAAAATAAAATTGGAAGAATTAAAAAAAAAAAAAAAAAAAAACAAAAGCATCAATTCTTTGGCTCTCAGCTTTCTTCACAATCAGAATGGCCATCATCAAAAAGTCCAAAAATAATACATATTGATAGAGTATAGAAAAAGGAATCCCTCTACAATGTTAGTGGGGATTAAATTGGTGCAGTCACTGTGAGAACTGTATGCAGGTTTCTTAAAAAACAAAACAAAACATAACAACAGCAACTAAAATAGAGCTAACATATAACCCTGCAACCCCACTCCTGGGGATATATATGGAGAAAACTATAATTGGAAAAGATACCTGCATTTTAATGTTCATTGCAGCACTATTTACAAAAAACAAAACGTGGAAGCAACCTAGATATACATCGACAATTGAATAGATAAAGATGTGGACCATATATACAATGGACTATTACTCAGCCATAAATAATACCATTTGCAGCAACATGGATGAACCTGGAGATTATCATTATAAAGGAAGTAAACCAGACAGAGAAAGAAACATATCATATGATATTATTCATACATGTAATCTTATAAAAATACAAATGAATGTATTTACAAAACAGATATAGAGTCAAAGATACAGAAAACAATCTTATGATTACCAAACTGGAAAGAGGAAGGGGTACATTAGGAGGTTGGGATTAACATATACACACTACTGTATATAAAATGGATAACAAAAACAGAACCATACTCAATATTTTGTAATAACCTATTAGGAAAAGAATCAGAAAAAGAATGTGTGTGTGTGTGTATACACATATGTATATGTGTGTGTGTGTGTAAAATTGAATGACTGTGCTATATACCTGCAACTACATGATATTGTAAATCAACTATACTTCAATAAAAAAGAATAAAGTAGAATTGAATAAATAAAACACAAAATATCCGAGTGCATCATATATGCATGCTTGCTAAGTCGCTTCAGTCATGTCTGACTCTTTGTGACCCTATGGACTGTAGCCTGCCAGGCTCCTCTATCCATGGGGTTTTTCAAATAAGAATACTGGAGTGGGTTGCCATTTCCTTCTCCAGGGGAATCTTCTCAACCCAGCGATTGAACCCATGTCTCCCTTGGCAGGCAGATTCTTTTCCACTGAACCACCTGGGAAGTCCCCATGCAACTTTTGATTGAATTCAAAAGAATGGGTTCCACAAGATGGCTGCAAATGATTGATATTTAAAAAATAGATCTAATCCCTAAAGGCAAAAGGTAACAGTAATAAAGAATATGTGAAATAAGATGGCAATGCATCTAAAAGGTGGTTTATTACATCTATGGATGTAGAACAGCTTTCTATGCTTGAAAAACCATGGAAAGGAGGACAAAATATAGATAGATTTGACTACTCAAAATTCATCAAGTTTCACCCAACCCAACACACACATTGTATACACAAATAAGATTTAAATGTCAGATAGCACACTTGTTTTAAAAATTGAAGGAATGAAATTAAAAAAAATAAGAATAAGGGAGACTAGGATTGATAATCCTGAGTAGTGGAAGTAGTTGCAGCTTACAGCAGCTTTGGGTGAAATGGAGTCACAGAAATGGTGCCTGACACACATGCATGGGGGAAGGGAAGAATGGAGAGAGGGTGAGATGTATGAAAGAGTAACATGGAAACTTACATTATCATATGTAAAATAGATGGCCAGTGGGAACTTGCTGTATGGTTCAGGAAACTCAAACAGGGGCTCTGTATCAACCTAGAGGGGATGAGATGGGGAGGGAGATGGAGAGAGTTTCAAAAGACAGGGGATATATGTATATCTATAGCTGATTCATTTTGAAGTTTGACAGAAAACAGAAAAATTCTGTAAAGCAATTATGCTTCAATAAAAAAAAGTTAATTTAAAAAAAAAGAGAGAGAGAAGTAGCACATATCTCTATTTCCAGCAAGACGACTTGTCAAGGTATTTAAAATACATCTCACTCTTCCATTTTTCCTTAAGTTGGAGCACACTTCCTGGCCTTATATCTCAGAGATAGAAATGAAATAAGTTATGAAGGAAATTATATGGAAAAAAATAAAGCAGAAAAAGTAAAAGCACTCAGATACCGATACATAAAGCAAAGAACATCCATAGACAATTTTCAGTACAGAAAGTAAATGGCTAATAAACCCTCAGATATATCTAGTCTTCAAGGTAATAAAATCATTGCAAAGTAAAACTCTTTATCATCTTCCTGTTTCCATAGTAAATGCAATTTTTCCAAGTGAATACTCAGTGTGAGAGAAGACTCTATGAAATATGAATCTCAATAACTGGACTTGCAATTTCATAGTTACTTCTATTGATCTGGATCTTTCTAATAAAGACAGAACATCATCAAATATACCCTATGTTAAAATTTTAAAAAATGAATAAAATGTTCTTACCTAGCAGCAAATTCCTCCTCACCTAAGTTTACTTTCCTACACCTATATGTTGCAAAATTCAGGAAAATTTCAGAGTTTCTGTTTTTCCTTGAGTCTCATCCAACAGATTTTCATCCCCCAAACTTAATAAGGAGCAGTATTCCTTGTATTGCCGATAGAGTAGAGTCCCATAGAGACTTATCACTAAATAAATAGGTTAATTTGCCAATCAAGCAAACAAACATGGAGATCTCAAGGCTCTGGGCCAGCTGTTTGGATTTTCCAGTGACTTCAGGTAAATAATATTGGGTTTAATCCTCTCTGACTTTTTCCTGTAGTGTCTACTGGACCTGGATGGGAAAGCTGAGAAGAAGGTCTCCACATGGAAGTCCAAATTTCTCCCTGGGTGCTTGATGAAGCATCTGGGGCTAAAACTCTGTCTCCAGACAATAAAGAAGGAAGGAGTACCTGAGCTTAATTTAGGAATCCAAATGCAAAAACTATGCTCCCTCCAGCTCAAGGTTGAACTTGCTCACTCATTGCAGCAGTGGAGAGATTAAAAGCTCTTTATATTCTCTGTATCTGCTCATTTTTATTATTACTCCAACCCTGAGCACATTTTCCCATGGGAGCATGTCTGGACAGAATGGAAATTTTCTGTGCTGATTTGCTGTCCCCAAGAGATTAGTTTAGATGTCAGGTCTATCCAATGCTTATTGCTATTCCATGAACTCTTCTGGCTTCCAAGGGTGAAATATGGATCCTTTTTAACAATCTTGATTTACAATCTTGAGTCAAAGATTTCTCCAAAGCTGAGCCAGAGAAGCCTGTCTTGACTATGTCCTTTGAGTCTGAAATATTGACTTGTGGTAGGAACACAGCTCCTGATATCTCCAGAAAATTTATATTTATTTTTCAATAAAAGAACTGTGTTCCTTTGCTATGAAATCATCATTAAAATAATCCTTGTTTTATAAGGATTTTAAAAACAAAAAAGTATGCTTTTGATACATCAGTCAAGAGTTTCATGCTTTTAATATAAATGAAAAGTTGGCATTTGAATTGCATTTACTATGCAAACAGGCAGATGGCAAAGGTTTTCCTTCGCAGTGATTTTACTGCCTGGGATGCTGGATATATTTTGGGGTTTACTAGCCATTTATTTTCTGTATTGCAAATAAAGTCCTCTATTTATTAAAAAATTGATAATCATAAAAGACACGGTTAAATCATTTTTTGCAAAAGTCCAATCAATGGGGATGGAACAATTACGAGCTTCATTCTAAATTTGCAGAATTGTGGTTCAGAAGTGTTACATGGTTGTTCCAAAGTTATGAACTGAGTAAGGGATGCACTTAGTTTAGAATACAAAATACTTCTTAGTTCTCTTACACAAGGCCAGTGGTCTCAATCAGAGATGATTTTGTCTCCAGAGGACCCTTGGGAATATGGGGAGAAATATTTGATTTTCCCACAAGGGGAAGAGTTCCTGGACATAGTGGGTTGAATCCAAGGATGCAGGTCAGCAAACTACAAAGTACAGGACACGCCCTACCACAAGGAAGTATCCATCCAATGTCAACTGTGGTGAAGTTGAGAAACATGGTTCTTCACAAGACATTCTCCCAAAATCAGTGTGTATATGAATCACTGGGGAATCTTATCATTAAATACAGATTCTGATTTGGCAGGACTAGAGTGGCCCAGAGATTCTGCATCTGTATCAATCTCCCAGATGTCGATGTTGCAGGTCTTGTTCTTTGGAAGAATCTTTGAGTATTAGGGCTGTGGTCCAGTGTTAAGAGTCAGACGGAGGTATTTTCCCAGGTGGTGCTAGTGGTAAACAACATGCCTGTCAGTGCAGGAGACACAAGAGACATGGATTTGATCCTTGGCTCAGGAAGATCCCCTGGAGGAGGGCATGGCAACTTACTCCAGTATTCTTGCCTGCAGAATCCCACAGACAGAGGAGCCTAGTGAACTACAGTCCAGGGGGTCCCAAAGAGTCAGACATGATTGAAGCAACACAGCACGCACATGCATGCACATAGATGTTTTAGTTCTTCTCCATCAAGACTCTTCTTTCTCACATCATGTCGAATGTAAGGTGATCAAATGCTGGACCAATATCAAATGTGGTGGTCAAATACCATTCTGCTTCTGCCTTAACAAATTTACACACATCTCTTGAGTATTTCCCTCTGGACAGATGGTAAAACTTTTAGGCCTTGTTTCCTCTTATGTTGTTGTTGTTTAGTCACTCAGTCGTGTCAGACTCTTTTGTGACACATGGACTATGGCCCATCAGGTTCCCCTGTCCATGGGATTTTGTGCCATTTCCTTCTCCAGTTTCCTCTTACATGACTAGGGAAAATCCTCCTAAGGAGTAGGTCGAGGAGTTTTTTAATATTTCAGAGCTTATAGAAAATCACCTGGTAGAAAACAGTTGCTCACTTCACTGCGGCTATTATGACTGTGTTGTAGGAGAAGACTTTTGAGATTCCCTTGGACAGCAAGGTGATCAAAGCTGTCAATCCTAAAAGAAATCGGTCCTGAATATTCATTGGAAGGACTGATGCTGAAGCTGAAACTTCATACTTTGACCACTTGATATGAAGAACTGACTCACTGGAAAAGACCCTGATTCTGGGCAAGATTGAAGGTAGGAGGAGAAGGGGACAACAGAGGATGAGATGGTTGGATGGCATCACCAACTCGGTGGACATGAGTTTGAGTAAGCTTCAGGAATTGGTGATGGACAGGGAGGCCTGGCATGCTATGCCAGGGAGGCCCCTGGTGTCCATGGGGTCACAAAGAGTCGGACTTAACTGAGCAACTGAACTGAATATGTTCTAATTTTATTGGAACCACTTTATGCCTCCAAACCAAATTTTACCCACTTAATTCTATTCTCATCACTTAATTGTCAAGAATGATCTCTGTATTGCTAAGTCTAAAAGACATTTATCTTTTTAGCATATTATAATGTATTTACAAATTAGTTGACCAACACACATGTCCAAGTCTTGGCTCTGAGCTATGCTCATTACAATCTCTTATGACTTTCAGGTGAAATTTCTCAGCTTGCAGTCTCTGTGAATCTTTCCTGAAGGAGCTGTGTGTTCCCAGGATTACGTGGAGACACACTCTGATAGGAAGGGTCTCTGGAAGTCTGAATTCCTTCATGTGTGGTTGAAGACGTAGTCTGTAGCTATGTTCCCAGAGAAGACTGCAGTAAGGAGTGAAGTGCCAGTTCCTTTACAGACACAGGACTCCAACATAACAAGTATGTCTCCTTTGACTCAAGGATGTAGAAGCTGAGGGACTGCAGGAAATATTTATGGATGCCTAGATCTGGTCATTAGGGACATTTCCCTCTTGTTACTCCAGCCTCAAGCATGTGATTTCCTCCAATGCACTGGTCTAGACAGAAGTTCCTCTTAATGATTCTCTGTTCCCAAGAGACTAGGTCACAAATCAGGTGAATACTATTAATATCAATCCTTCTCCATAAACCCTTGTGCCATCTAGAGGTATAACCTCCTAGTACCTTATTCCACTATGAGTCCACATTTTCTCAAAAATAAGACTGAGGAACCTGTCTTGATTAGGTCCTTTGGATCTTCAAAGCATTAATTTGTGGTGGCAACAGAGCCCTATATCTGCAGAAAATTTCTGCTACCCTTTCAACAAAGTAAAGAAGTGGATTCTTTAATATGAAACTTTGAACACCATACCTTTTGGCTTCATGAAACTTTTGCTTAAACAAGTAGGAATTTTTATACTTGTATCACAAATTAAGTAAGTAAAATTAGTGGTTGTCATTTAGTCCCTCATTAAAAAAGAAAGTTGGTGTATGGCAAAACCAACACAATATTGTAAGGTAATTAGCCTCTAATTAAAATAAATAAATTTAAATTAAAAAAATAAATAAAAGGAAAAAATCTAAAAAAAAATAATAAAGATAAAAAAATCAAAAAGAACAGATACATTTTGATCTCTTTTTAAGCCATATAACCTATATTTGCAGATTATAATTAATCTTTATGAAAGGTAATTCTATGATATTGTACTGTATGTACTCCAGTGAAGAAATTGGACTTGGAGGAATTTAGTGACTTGCCCAAGATACAAATTGAGTGAGGGATGGGAACCTTGATTGGAATTCTGTCAGGATATTCCCAGTTCCCTGTGGGCCACTGGTTTCCAACCAGAGATCATTTTGCCCCTTGGGATATTTGGTGATATCTGAAAAAGTGCTGCTAGCACCCACAATGTGTGGGATAGAACAGAAAACAAATAATTATTATGCCCCAAGGTTAACAGGGAGAAGATGAGAATACCTATTCTAGTCCAATGTTTCTCCAAACTCACTGTACATAAGAATCCCCTATGATTGTAGTTATAATGTAGATTCTGATTCTGTAGGTCCTGGTTGGCCCTGAGATGCTGAATTTCTAACAAACTTCTGGGTGATGATAATGCATTCAGGATTTGGTCTGTGGACCATTCTTTGGGTACTAAGTCTATTATCCTTTGTTAGAGTCTAGAGTAGATAGTTTTAAGCCTTTTGCACCCCAAAAAAGGCCTTTGCATGTAATTTTGAAAGAATGATATTTACTCATTCCAGAGGCCATGATAAATTTTAGCTTTGTTTCTTTTATATAAGGGCACTTAAGTGACTCTGAATACTATACTTCTGAAAGATACTTTTTAATAATCAGAATAAGGGCCACCAAAGAATGGTCACATCCTAATCCACAGAACCTTAGAATATATTATTTTATATAAGGAGGGGTATTGAGTCGGTATATAGAGGGAAGTTGTTAACCAGCTGACCTCAATATATTAAGATTGACCATGATTGTCTTTTTAAACAAAATTTTAATTGGAATATAATTACTTTACAGTGTAGTTTCTGTATTGTATTGTTGTATCGAAACTAAATTGTATTAGCTTCTGCCATGCAACAGCTGTAAGTATATATACGTCCCTTCCTCTTGAGTCTCCCTCTTATCCTCTCCCCTATAAGTCTTCATAGAGCACCCAGCTGAGCTCCCTGTGCTCAACAGCAACTTCCCACTGTTGTTGTTCAGTCAGTGCGTTGTGTCCAACTCTTTGCCACCTCATGGACTGAAGCATGCATGTCAGATTTCCCTGCCCTCCACTATCTCCTGGAGTTTGCTCAAACTCATGTCCATTGAGTCAGTGATGCCATCCAACCATCTCATCCTCTGTTGCTCCCTTCTCTTCCTGCCCTCAATCTTTCCCATCATTGGGGTCTTTTCCAGGTGTTCCTATATTATGTTACATGTGTGTGGGTTGTGCTAGGTCACTTCAGTAGTATCCAACACTGTGTGACCCTATGGACTGTAGTCTGCCAGGCTTCTCTGTCCATGGGGTTCTCCAGGCAAGAATACTGAAATGGGTAGCAGTGCGTTTCTCCAGGGAATTTCCCCAACCCAGGGATCAGATCCATGACTCTTACATCTCCTGCACTGGCAGTCAGGTTCTTTACCACTAGCACCACATGGGAAGCCCATACTAAACACCTATATGTTAGCAACTATTATGCACTCTTCTTGTATTGATGACTTTAATATTATATAATGTATTTATATTTAGTTTTGGCTTTTTTTCTTTTATCTTTTAAAATTTCTACTCCCCCACCCCCTTACAAACACCTGTGTCAAAAATAGATCGCAGGGAGGGAGCTGCTCAGCTACAAAGGAAACCTCCACCCAGAAGCAGGTTGACTAGGAATGGTTTAGCACCAGGTTCCGCATGAATGTGCGGTGCATGACAGGCAGGGGCAGCTCCCCATGCCCCAGGACAAAGGGTTATCTGCACTAGACCCCAGTCCGTTCGCAGGGCAGGGCATGCCATGCCATGCCCCAAAGGTCATGGGCAGGGGCCGTTGGTGGAGACGGCAGGGGACTGGCTATCTGAGGCTCCTGTGGCACGGCCGAATCCTTCAGTCTGGGCGGGATTCTGACTTAGAGGCATTCAGTCATAATCCCACAGATAGTAGCTTGGCCTCATTGGCTCCTCAGCCAAGCACAAACACCAAGTTTTAGCCTTTGTTTTAAAGTCTATTTCCCGCCCCCGCCCAAGATAATGTTCTCCATATCTCCTATTTCTTTTACTTTCCATATGCATGAAATATATTTTCAACCCTTTTGCTATCATTCTTTGTGGTTCTTTAGCTCTGAAGTGAGTTTCTTATAAAAAGCATAGAGAAGATAGAAGTCTTATTTTTTTTTAACTCAATCAGCCACCCTATGTCTTTAATTGAAACATTTAGCTCATTGGCATTTAAAATATTAATGATAAATATATGCTTATTGACACTTTGTTATCCATTTTCCAGTATTTGTAGTTCTTTTGAAAATATTTGAGATAATACATATGTCATGGGGCTTCCCCAATGGCTCAGTGGTAAAGAAGCTGCCTGCAATGCAGGAGACGTGAATTCAATGCCTGGGTTGGGAAGATCCCCTGGTGGAGGGCAGGACAACCCACTCCAGTATACTCACCTGGAGAATCCATCATTGTGGTCCATGGGGTCACAAAGAGTGGGACACAGCTGAAGAAACTGAGCATGCATGCATGTGCATATATCATCTGAGATGAAATTATTCATAAGTAATCCATGTAGCACCGTGAAATTAACCAGACTTTCAAAGTCTTTCTGTTCTTAGGCTAGGAAAAACTTTTTGAAAATAGGAAAGTGGATAATGGGGATAACTGTCTTTTCATCAGAGAGAGGAAAAAGCTTCAAAAAGTGAGTGCACAATTTATTTAAAGTGTAAAAGTCAAAGAAACAGAAATTCCAGGAAATGAATAGAAAAAGCAAGCTCAACATCCACAATCTAATCAAAGAATAGGAGTTTTTGTTCCAAAGCTTGGGGTCTTCTTCAAGGATGCTTCTTCAAACCCAGAACAATTTCCCTTTTTATGTGAATGACTCTTTTCAGAGCTCTTTTTATGTCTTTGTTTCTGAGACTGTAGATGAAGGGGTTCAGCATGGGTGTGACCACGGTGTACATCACAGAAGCTGTTGCACTTGAATGAGAGTTGTGGGGAGCAGTAGCAGAGCTAAGGTACACTCCTAGGCTTGAACAATAATATAAGAAGACAACTGAGAGGTGAGATGCACAGATGGAGACTGCTTTATATTTCCCCTGAGGTGATGAGATTCCATGTATGGAGAACATTATCTTAGAGTAAGAGTAAAGGATACCAGCCAGGGGACCACCACCCAACAGCACTGCTGTAAAATACATAATGGTATCATTAAGAAGTGTATCATCACAGGCAAGTTGGACAATCTGCTTGATTTCACAGAAAAAGTGAGGGATTTCCAAATCTGTACAGAAAGACAGCCGTAACACAAGTAAGGTTTCTAACAAGGAAAGCAGGGTACTAATGAGCCAGGATAACAGAACCAGAAGTCCACAGAGTCGAGGGTTCATGATGACTGTGTAGTGCAGGGGGTGGCAGATGGCCACATACCGGTCGTAGGCCATCACGGTCAGAAGAAAATCATCCAACATTGCAAACAGCATGTAAAAATACATCTGACTGATGCAGCCTTCATAGGATATAGCTTTTCTCTGGCTCTGTATATTAATTAGCATCTTTAGGATTGTTGTGGTGGTGAAACAGATGTCTACAAACGACAGGTTGGAGAGGAAGAAGTACATGGGGGTGTGGAGGTGGGAGTCTGAACTGACAGCCAGGATGATGAGCAGGTTTCCAAACCCAGTGATCAGGTACATTAAGAGGAAAAGCCCAAATATGAGGGGCTGTAGCTCTGGTTTCATTGATAATCCCTGAAGAAGAAATTCTGAATCTTGTGTATCATTTCCTGGTATCATGTTGTGGTGTTGATGACTAGGAATGAAAAAAAAAAAATAGCGTGAATCATTTTTACCCAAATGGGCATTATTCATTTGAAAATGCTGCAATTACATCTATATCTATCTCTACCTATCTACCTACCTATCTATCTATTCATCCATCTTTTCATCTGTATTTTTAATGAATCCTCACTTTTAAAGGATGTTTTGTAACATCTTTGACTAGGAATTCTGTTAGAGAGAGAGGCATAATACTGACCTAAGTGGAAAAGACAGATCTACAGTGCTAAGGTAGTCCCAGTTAGATTATGATGTGCAGAAAGCTTTCAGATTTTCTCTCAAGGGATCGTGCATTACACAGTTTTAATGAGAAATATTTTTATCCATTTGAGGAATATATGCTGAATACTAGCCATTTTCTAGATTTAAATTCTAAGAAAGAAAAGCTAAAAAATAATAATAAAAAATATAAGCACATAAATATCTTATGTCATGCCACATGGTGACAGATTCTATGAATAGTGTAAAAAAGTGTAAAAACAGTGGATGAGGGTGCCTTTTTTTTAAACTGAGAGTTCAAGAAGACCTAAAAATGGAGAACATAAAGTTCTACTAAATGTTGTTAAGATATATCCATCTAAAATAGAGGAACTGACATACATAAAGCAAGTATTAGGAGACCTAAATGGAGAAATTGGCAGCAGCACAATAATAGAGGAGGACTTTGACACTTCTTCTACATCCAAAAAAACATCTATTTCTGCTTTATTGACTATGTCAAAGCCTTTGACTGTGTGGATCACAATAAACTGTGGAAAATTCTGAAAGAGATGGGAATACCAGACCATCTGACCTGCCTCTTGAGAAACCTATATGCAGGTCAGGAAGCAAGAGTTAGAACATGGAAAAACAGACTAGTTCCAAATAGGAAAAGGAGTACGTCAAGGCTGTATATTGTCACCCTGCTTATTTAATTTCTATGCAGAGTACATCATGAGAAACGCTGGGCTGGAAGAACCACAAGCTGGAATCAAGATTGCCAGGAGAAATATCAATAACCTCAGATATGCAGATGGCCCCACCCTTATGGCAGAAAGTGAAGAGGAACTAAAAAGCCTCTTGATGAGAGTGAAAGAGGAGAGTGAAAAAGTCGGCTTAAAGCTCAACATTCAGAAAACGAAGATCATGCCATCTGGTCCCATCACTTCACGTGAAATAGATGGGGAAACAGTGGAAACAGTGTCAGACTTTATTTTTGGGGGCTCCAAAATCACTGCAGATGGTGGCTGAAGCCATGAAATTAAAAGATGCTTACTCCTTGGAAGAAAAGTTATGACCAACCTAGATAGAATATTGAAAAGCAGAGACATTACTTTGCCAACAAAGGTCCGTCTAGTCAAGACTATGGTTTTTCCTGTGGTCATGCATGGATGTGAGAGTTGGACTGTGAAGAAAGCTGATTGCCAAAGAAATGGTGCTTTTGAGCTGTGGTGTTGAAGAAGACTCTTGAGAATCCCTTGGACTGCAAGGAGATCCAACCAGTCCATTCTGAAAGACATCAACCCTGGGTGTTCTTTGGAAGGAATGATACTAAAGCTGAAACTCCAGTACTTTGGCCACCTCATGCGAAGAGTTGACTCATTGGAAAAGACTCTAATGCTGGGAGGGATTGAGGGCAAGAGGAGAAGGGGACGACAGAGGATGGCATCACTGACTCGATGGACATGAGTCTGAGTGAACTCTGGGAGATGGTGATGGACAGGGAGGCCTGGTGTGCTGCGATTCATGGGGTCGCAAAGAGTCAGACACGACTGAATGACTGAACTGAACTGAAGTTACATCACTGCATAGCTCATTGAGACAGAAAATCAACAAGAAACAACAGCCTTACGTTTTCACTAGGCCAGATGGACATTATAGATTTGTACAGAACATTCCATCCAAATACAGAAAAATATACATTCTTCTCAAGTGCACATGGAACTTTCTCAAGAGTATTGTTTCCCATATGTTGGGAAACAATAGGTCTCAATAAATTCAGAAGACTGAAATTTCATGAGTCATTTTCTGATCACAATGGTATGAAACTACAAATTAACTATAGAAGAGAACTGAAAAAAATCAAGAATATATGCAGGCTAAACAACATGCTACTGAGCAACTATTGGTCAATTGAGAAATCAAAGGAGTCATTAAGAAAAATATCTGAAGACAAATAAAAATGAAAATGTGGCATGTCTAAATCTCTGAGATGGGCAAAAGAATGAGAGGGAAATTTATAAGAACACAGACCTACCTCAAGATACAAGAATGCTCTCAACAAACAATCTAACTTTATATCTAAAGGAAGCAGAAAAAGAAGAAGATACAGCTCAAATTCAGTAGAAAGAATGAAATAATATAAATCAGAGAAGAAATTAATGAAATAAAAACTATAAAAATAGGAATGATCAGTCATACTAACAGCTGGTTCTTTGAAAAAACAAACAAAATTGGCAAACCTTTACTAGATTCACTAAAAAAATAGAAAGGCAGAAGTCTTTGATTAATAAAATCAGAAATGAAAAAGGAGAAATAGTAATGAATACCTGAGAAATACAAAAGATTATGTACAACTATAAGTCAACAAATTGGACAACCTAGAAAACATGAACAGAATCTTAGAATTATATGACATTTCATAACTGAATCATTAGAGGATAGAACATTTGAATAGACCTATCATTTAGTACAGACATTCAAGTCAATGTGTGGCAAAAGCAATACAATATTGTAAAGTAAAATAAATAAATTCTTATATTAAAAAGAAAGTACAGATATTAAAACAGTAACCAAAAAGCTCCCCCAAATTGAAAGTTCTGGACCAGACAGCTTCAGGGGTGAATTCTTTGAAACACTACTTATCATCCCCAAACTCTTCCAAAAATTAAAAGAGAAAAAAACCATCCTTAATAACTTCATGAGACCAAATTTACCCTGATTCCCAAACCAAACTAGAACAACAACAAGAGCAAAAAAATGTAGTGCAATAGATCTGAAGGGCATAGAGCAAAAAGCCTCAATGAAATATTAACAAAAGAATACAACAATTCTTAAAAGGACCACACACCATAAAAAAGTGTAGTCAAGTGGTTTATGTTTCTGGAATGCAAGGATGTTTTAACATCTGTAAATTAACATGGAAAACAGCAATAATGAAGAATAAATATCATGTGATCAGTTCAGTAGATCCAGAAAAAGATGCTGATGTTGAAAGAGAGTTCAAAAGATTCATAAAAACTTTAACCATATAAATTTTCAATAAAGTGGGTATAGAGGGAATTTATCTCAACATAATAAAACCCATATATGACAAACTCACTGCTAACATCATAATCAATGTTGAAAAACTAGATGCAATCTCTCTAAGATTAGAAACATGACAAAGGTACCCACTCTTCCTATTATTATTCAATATAGTATTGGAGTCCTAGCCAGTGTAATGAGGCAAGAAAATAAATAAAATACATTTATTTTTTGGAATTGGAAAGGAAGTAAATCTATCATAAATCACAGATGACATAAATTTTTGAGTAGGAAACTCTAAAGATCCCACTAAATACTATTAGAAATAACAAATGAATACTATGAAGTTACAGGTATAAAATCAATATAAAAAACTACAATGTTTATAAACAATAATGATGAAATAGCAGGAAAAAATAAAGTCAAATACAAACCCACTTACAATTGCAACAAGAGAATAAAATTTTAATTCCTAACAACAACAAAAAAATCAACTCAAAATGGGTTAAACTAATGAATGCAAGACCTGAGAAATCATAAAACTTCTAGAAGAAGACAAAAGCAATACACTCTTTTGCAATATATTGTTAGATAATTCCAAGGCAGAAAAAAAAAAAATAATCTAATGGGATTACATTAATTAATCTGCTCAGCAAGGCAAAACATTAATAAAATGAAAAGACAACCTACTAAATGGGAGATAATTGTCACCAATAATGTATCAGATAAGGGGTTCATACCCATTGTTTATAAAGAACTCATATAAGTCAGCAATGAAACTACAAACAACCTAATTCAAAAGTGGGCAGAAGAGCTGAATAGACGTTTTCTCCAAAGAAGACATACAAATGACCAGCAGGCACAGGAAAAGATGTCCAATCTCACTAATTTTTAGTGAAATGCAAAGCAAAACCAAAATGACATATTACCTCTGGCCCATTAGGAGGACTATTAATCAAAAAGTCTAGAAATACTGTGTTAAACAGGATGAAGACCATAGGTAACCCTTATGCACTGTTGGTAGGAATATAAATTAGTGGTGTCACTATTGAAAAACAGTGTGGAATTTCCTCAAAATTTAAAAATAACACTGACATATCATCCAAAAATTCCACTTTTGAATATTTTACCCACACCTCCCAAAAGTCCCACTAAATTGAAAAGAGGTATGCACACCAATGTTCATTGCAGTATTATTGAAAACAACTAAAATATGGAAGCAGCCATTTATAGATGAATGGATAAAGAAGATGTGGTAGGTGTCCACCATGGAATACTATTCAGGCAAAATAAGTCTTACCATTTTTGACAAATGTTCATCTAAACTAGGAGGTATGATGGAAGGAAATAGCTCTAACAAACACTTAGATACAGAGAACACAGTAGTTGTCGCAGGGAGCATTGGGGGCAGACAAAATGGGTAAATAGTGACAACTGTGTAGTGAAGGATGGAAACTGAACTTTTGGTGGTGAGCACACTGTAGTAGAAGTCAAAATATAATATTCACATGGAACTTATGCAAAGTTTTAAACCAATGTTACCTCAGTAAATAAAAGAATGTAAAAATAATACCCAAATTCCAGTTGGTAAGCCTCCCATGGATATGTAAACATGAAGATCCATATTTATATGACCATTTTGTGTCCTGTATTTAAGAAAACATAAAAGTCAATTTAAAAACAGAGGAGAGACCTACACATCAGTAGGTGAAAAGATCTAGAATATTCACGTGGTTCCTGAGAAATTGTGATGAGAAAAAAAAAATTTATTGGTTCTGGTAATATTTGAACCCCAGTTATATCTCATCAATGCCCAGAATACCTAATAAATCAGGAAAAACATACACACAATTTAGTCTCCAGAAAAACAAACAACATTTTACAATGTTATGATCCTTTGCTAATTAAACATTCCATTATAATAATGATCACAGGAAATAAATTCTCAATTTAAAACAGAAAATATACAGGGTACAACAATCATTGTACATTTTAAAAGTTGAAATGGTGAAATATTTTTTTTAAAATGATACCATATGAAAAGACTCTGGGCACTTGAAAACTGAGTTTTGAATCTCTGATGTACCATATATTAGTTTTGTTTTGTTTTGTTTTGTCACGGGGGGGGGGGGCGGTCAATGGAACCATTGTAAATGCTAACGTTCTCTTTTATGTAGTAAAAGAGTAGTATACACTGTCTGGAGGAGCTCGACAGATTTATTCAATAAGTAAATAGAGTAGTTCCTTCCTGTTAACAAATGAATGGTTATCACTGCCAATGAGATGAATTTGATTTTTCCCCCTGCGTTTCAAGTGTCACTGTTGCTTCCCCACCTCTCAGTAATGAAATAGTTGTAAAGTAGAGCTTGTTAGCATAACTCTTTTTCATATTAGGTACAATTTGTAATCCATATGGATATCCAACATGAGGGACATCTATGCAAACAAATATTCACCTCCCTTAGTCTGTTTCTAATCAACACACAAACATACTCAAACATAAACATGATACATGAACAAACATGAAAATAAAAGATGCAAAACATGAAAATATTTACAAAATATGCAACCAACAAAGGATTAGTTGACAAAATTTGATAACAGTTCGTGTGGCTCAATATCATAAAATAAACTATCTAATAAAAAAAATGAATCTTTCTAGTAAATAAATGCTCAAATACATCCCATCTTAAGCATTTAAAAACTGCCTTTAGTTCACTGCACAAGACTCTGAAACTAATATTCTATAATACAACTCCCCTTAACTGTAAATATCCTCAGCCATGTTCTAATTCTACGGGAACTACACTATGCCTCGAATTCCTTCTTCATTCTCATTAAGCTGAACTTTATATTCCATGAGTTAGCTGCAACAATACTCCTTGTATTTCTAAGTTCAGAAGACACTTCTCTTTTTACCACATTAAGTGAATTAATTATAGGTTAATTAGTCTCTCTAGTATAGTCACATGGCAAGCTCTTGTCTCAGGGCTAGAGTGGTCTGGTTCTTATGTGAGCTTAGGTAAAATTTTTCAGGTTCATTTCTCTCTGAACCTTTTTTCTCACCTACTTATTGAGTTTTCAGATGTACCTGGATAATGTCCCTAAGAGAAAAATCTCTATGTGGATGTCTGAATTGCTGTCTGGATGATCAGCAATGGAGATAGA
This sequence comes from Bos taurus, assembly GCF_002263795.3. Taxonomy (NCBI): domain Eukaryota; kingdom Metazoa; phylum Chordata; class Mammalia; order Artiodactyla; family Bovidae; genus Bos; species Bos taurus. The sequence goes on along the minus strand of NC_037334.1, from coordinate 10,422,446 downwards.
AGCTCTTTTTCAGACAAGCCAACAGGAAGGAGCAAAGTGTTGGTTCCTGAGCTATGATAAGACTCCAAAAGCAACAATCAAGTCCTCTCCAGCACCAGGAATGCACACACTAAGGAATTACAGCAGAGGAGATAGTTATAGCTCCCTAGGCTGCTCCTTAGGCACCATTTCCATTGTTGCCCCAACTTCTGAGTTTATAATTTCCCTGTGGGATGCTGATCTGAACAAAAAGAAAATGATTCCTATTGAGTCTCTGTTCCCAAGAGACCAGATTAGTAGCAATCAGGTGAATCCAGTCTATTCTTAGTTCTCCATGAACTCTTCTGCCTTCCAGAAGTCTCACCTCATTACACCTTATCTCAAACTTGATCTAACATTTTCTCCAAATCTGAGAATGATAACCTGTGTTTACTAGGTCCCATGGAGTTTCAAAGCATTGACTTGTGAGGGGATGTTTCCCAATAACTCTAGAAAATTAGTATTCCCTTCTTCAACAAAAAATCTATACATACATAAATGAACCAAATGTAAAACAGCTAGTTGGTTAAAAAACACACAAAAAAACAAAAATCCCCTTTTGCTTTTTTTAATGAATGTGAAGAAAAATGGCAATAGAAATACTATGACATCATTATACAAAAGGAAAGGACTCCCATAGACAAATTACGATGGAGAAAGTACATATCTAACAAACTCACAAATAATTCACCTTCACAGATAATGAAATAATTTGAAAGTAAAGATCATTACCATGTCTGGTTTGATATATTATATAATTTTCTTTCATGTGAATACCCACATTGAGAGGATACCATGAGAAATATATCTAATGAAATGCTATTGCAAGAGAATCCTTTCAAGAATTCTTTGGTCTATGTTTCTCATTAATATACAGTCAAGTATGCACCATCTTTTAAAATAAAAAGAATGCCATCACTTCACTGTGTATTCCCTCCTCTGCTAATAAGGATATTTCTCTACACCAGTTAATTACAAAGATCCTTGGACTTATTTTCCACTTTTACCAGAAGCACTTTACATCTCCCATTCTATCCTCTAGTTGGGCTTCCAAGGTGGCGCTAGTGGTGAAAAAGCCTCCTGCCAATGCAGGAGTTGTAAGAGATGCAGGTTTGATACTTGGGTCGGGAAGATCTCCTGGGAAGGGCATGGCAACCCACTCCAGCATTCTCTTGGACAGAGGAGTCTGGTGGGCTACATTCTGCAGGGTCAAAAGAGTCAGACACGACTGAAGTGACTTAACACACACTTCAATTTAATTTTCAACATTGACCTTGCTTTGCTGAGTACAGTATTCACTTCTTTTTTAGGCATCATAAGTAAATTAATTAATGAATGAGGCAAACAAGCAACCAGTCACAGTGAATTGGGGGCCATAGTTCAGGGAGGATTGGCTCAGGTAAACATTCTTGGTTTTCCTTCTCTCTGATTCACTCCTACAATGTCTACGGGGCTTTCAGACTCAAGGATTGTGATCTCTGAGAGAACAGTCTCCAGGAAGAATCACAAATTCCCGCTGGATGGTTGATGGTAGAGATTGAAATCTTTCCCCTGGAAAGATGACAGGAAGAAGTGAAATGCCGGTCTCTGAGACAGGCTTTGAACACCCAAAAGAAACAATGGTGTCCCATTAAGCCCTGAATTAGCAACTATGAAGAATTTTGCTCCCTATATCTGTTTTTTGGGCACATATTCCTCCTGTTACTCCAGATTATAAGTACAGATGTTCACTTCACTCTTCTTTCCCCACTTTGAGGTGTCTCCCTTCTCACTGGGATGTCCAGACTTGGGGTAGAGGAGATGGGAGTCATACAAAATTTTCTTTCCTTACCCTGTTCAATGGGATTCCCAGGTGGCACTGATTTCCTTGGTGGTTAAAAAGGTAAAGAATCTGCCTGCAATGCAGGAGACCTGGATTCATTCCCTGGTTGGGAAGATCCCCTGGAGAGTGGAATGGATACACAGCCTAGTATTCTGACCTGCAGAATTCCCATGGATAAGGGAGCCTGGTTGCCTACAGTCCATGGGGTCTCAAAGAGTCAGACACAGTGAGCAACTTTCACTTTCACTCCCACATGTCGCTAGTGGTAAAGAACCCACTGTCAATGCAGGAGACACAAGAGACACTGGGTTCAATCCCTGAGTCGGGAAGATTCCCTGGAGGAGGGCATGGCAACACACTCCAGTATTCTTGACTGGAGAATCCCATGGACAGAGAAGCCTAGCAGGCTACAGTCCGTGGGTGTCACAAAGAGTCGGACTCCCATCACTGAGTCAGTGATGCCATCCAACCACTTAATCCTCTATTGACCTCTTCTCCTCCTGCCCTCAATCTTTCCCAGCATCAGGGGCTTTTCCAATGAGTCAGCTCTTCACATCAGGTGACCAAAGTATTGGACCTTCAGCATCAGTCCTCCCATGAATATTCAGGGCTGATTTTCTTTAGGATGGACTGGTTTGATCTCCTTGCAGTCCAAGGGACTCTCAAGAGTCTTCTCCAGCACCACAGTTCAAAAGCATCAATTCTTTGGCCCTCAATCTCATTTAAGACAACTTACTTATGACAAACTCATTTTTTTTTCTGTAAACTATGTTAACCTAGATATAGAAATGGATGAACTGTCCATAGTTTGGTTTTAGAGAGATGAGCACTACACCCAGGCACAGGATCATGGGTGAGCCTTAGAAGTACTGTATAGAGCTGTTGCTGCTGCTGCTACTAAGTTCCTTCAGTCGTGTCTGATTCTGTGCAACCCCATTGATGGCAGCCCACCAGGCTCCTCTGTCCCTGGGATTCTCCAGGCAAGAATACTGGAGTGGGTTGCCATTTCCTTCTCCAACTATATAGAGACTGAAAGCTAATTACAGAGACTGGCAGCTAATTACAGACTCACAAGAAATCTAGTATAACTTGGAACAACTCCAAACCATCCCATCCCATTTGATAATAAATACATTATGGTTTTTTTTAATTTTTTTTTTAATTTTATTTTATTTTTAAACTTTACGTAATTGTATTAGTTTTGCCAAACATCAAAATGAATCCATCACAGGTATACATGTGCTCCCCCTCCTGAGCCCTCCTCCCTCCTCCCTCCCCATACCATCCCTCCAGGTCGTCCCAGTGCACCAGCCCCAAGCATCCAGTATCGTGCATTGAACCTGGACTGGCATCTCATTTCATACATGATATTTTACATGTTTCAATGCCATTCTCCCAAATCTTCCCACCCTCTCCCTCTCCCACAGAGTCCATAAGACTGTTCCATACATCAGCGTCACTTTTGCTGTCTCGTACACAGGGTTATTGTTATCATCTTTCTAAATTCCATATATATGCGTTAGTATACTGTATTGGTGTTTTTCCTTCTGGCTTACTTCACTCTGTATAATAGGCTCCAGTTTCATCCACCTCATTAGAACTGATTCAAATGTATTCTTTTTAATGGCTGAGTAATACTCCATTGTGTATATGTACCATATGTTTTAATATTTCATTTTATGATGGATGGTTACTCTGCCTGCTAACAAATATAATCATCAGTGGAACGATATTTAGAGCAAAGATAATAATCTATTGCTTGTTGTATTTCACTGTGTTCTAACATTTGCAAATGGCATTTTCAATTACTCTCATCCAACTTTTTCCCCCTACACAACTCTATTAAAAAGTGACTTCAGTGCTTGGGGCTGGTGCACTGGGATGACCCAGAGGGATGGTATGGGGAGGGAGGTGGGAGGGGGGTTCAGGATGGGGAACACCTGTACACCTGTGGCAGATGCATGTTGATGTATGGCAAAACCAATACAAAATTGTAAAGTAAAAAATAATAATTATAAAAAATTAAAAAAAAAAGTGACTTCACTGATGTTCCTTTCCTGATAGGAGAGCTTGCAAGAACATGCATGTTTGTGTACAAAACAGGCTGACCCTAGGTCTTATGTCTATACAGGAAAGCACATTCTTATGATTCAGTTTTGATCATGATAGTTGAAGGAATTGCTTTGTGTATGTGAGATAAATAGTGGATGATACTGCCCATTCACTGCTTATTTTGTTTCTGACAACATTTAGGATAGATGCTAAGTTTTATTTAGAACAATGGAAAAAGTGATAGCTGTAGGCATCACCTGAAATTTTTAAGTAGGGTGAGTGAGATAAGTCAATAAGAAAAAATAAAAACAGGTTCATCAATCATCTTATATATTTACACTGATATTCCATACTTTAATGAATATACATACAGCTTAAAAATAAATGGCATGTGTAATAATACAAAGTATCATTTAAAATTTGTTTAATTATATACAATGACATCTCTGATTCATATTAAATCATATGACTCTGATATAGTTATAATATGGCTAAAGATCATATTAAGTCAATTGATTTATTTCAGTTTCTGTGTAGACTACACTGGCAGATCTGTATTTGATAATCAGCTTTGCTAATGATTATGGTAAGGAATGTGTACATAGAGTCTTATAAGAGAACAGAATCCTATTCAGGAGAATAAAACCTAATGACCTTTTATAAAATAGACTGTTATGTTAAGGTCTGCATTATCAGGAACACCAGTTCAGGCCAAAAAAGGAATGATGGACCCAGAAGTGAAAAATTGTAGTCTCAGGTTTTTCCTCTCCCACAATGTTATAAAACTGAACTCTGTAGTTTAGTTTAGTTTTTTTTTTTTTTTTTTTCTGATGAAGTGGTAACTCATGAGTATTCTTTTAGCAAAACTAAGATGCATCATCTGGTATGGTATTTGTCATTTTAAAAGAAATTGTTCTTAATAAACCCAAGCAGTTTCATGAGATAAATGAGAATTTCCAACTTTTTGATATCAAAGTTTGGGGATGAAGTAGGAAAAATAGGAAGAAAGAACAGAAGAAAATAAAAATGGTTGGATATCTGACAGAGAAGAGTAATTAAGTGAGTAATTAAATTGTGTAGAGTAGTTGGAAAAAAATGAGAATTCTAGGAAATAAATAACAGGGCAACTTATACTTCCAAAGTCTGATTTAAAAAATCACAACTACTTATTCTGAGACTTTGAGATCTGCAATCTTGGGCACTTCTCCAAATCTAGAATAACTGACCTTTTTAGACTTGCCATCATAAAGAATCTTTTCAGAGCCCCCTTTATGTCTTTGTTTCTCAGACTGTAGATAAAGGGGTTCAGCATGGGTGTGACCACAGTGTACATCACCGAGGCTGTTGCACTTGAGTGTGAGCTGTGGGTAGCAGGAGAGCTAAGGTACACTCCTAGGCTTGTACAAAAGAATAAGGAGACGACTGAGAGGTGAGATGCACAGATGGAAAATGCTTTATACTTCCCCTGAACTGATGAGATTCTGCATATACAGGAAACTATCTTTGAGTAAGAATAAAGGATACCAGCCAGGGGACCACTACTCAGAAGTACAACTGTAAGATACATTACCATATTATTAAGAAAGGTGTCAGAACAGGCAAGTTGGATTATCTGACTGAGGTCACAAAAAAAGTCAGGGATTTCCACAACAGTGCAAAAAGAAAGCTGTAACAAAATTAAACTTTGTAACAAGGAATTCAGGATACTGATGGTCCAGGACACCAGAACCAGCAGAAAGCAGAGCCGAGGGTTCATAATGACCATGTAGTGCAGGGGGTGACAGATGGCCACAAAGCGGTCATAGGCCATCACTGTGAGAAGGAAGATGTCCAACACTGCAGACAGTAGGAAAAAATAAATTTGTGTGATGCAGCCTTCATAGGTTATAACTTTGCTCTGGGTCTGGACATTCCACAACATCTTTGGGATAGTGGTAGAGGTGAAACAAATGTCTACAAAGGACAGATTGGTGAGAAAGAAGTACATGGGGGTGTGTAGGTGGGCGTCTGAGCTGACTGCCAGGATGATAAGCAGGTTTCCAAACACGGTGATCAGGTACATGGAGAGGAACAGTCCAAATATGAGGGCCTGCAGTTCTGGTTCCTGTGAAAATCCCAGAAGAAGAAACTCTGAAATTTCTGTATCATTCCCCAATTCCATGTAGTAGAGGTGACTGCCTGGAAACAAACAGACAAAAAAAAAAAAAAAAAAAAAAACAAAAAAAACAAATGACATGACTAGTTTTATCTGAAATTGGCATTGTAATAATGTTGAAATTCTACAATTTTGCATTCAAAAATTAAAATCCATAATTTTTGTATGAAAATTTCTCCTTCAAGAGATCCCCTGTGCCATTTCTGAGTATCAACTTCTGGCCCATATCTAGCCTCCTCCCCAAATGGTCGTGTATTGGGGAGTTTAGATGAGAAATTCTGCCATGTTTTGGGGGAATATAAATTGAGGACTGACCTACTTCTAGATAAAGAGCATACTGTACTGAGAGATAGTTGCTATGAAGAAAGAGATCTAGTATGAAGAAGAAAGTCAATGGGGGTATTATGCTTTATTTTCTTGGGCTCCAAAATCACTGCGGATCGTGACTGCACCCTGGAATTAAAGGATGCTTGCTCCTTGGAAGAAAAGCTATGACAAACTTAGATAGCATATCAAAAAGCAGAGACATCACTTTGCTGACAAAGTTTCCTTATAGTCAAAACTATGGTTTCTCCAGTAGTCACGTACAGATGTGAGAGTTTGACTATAAAGAAGGCTAAAGGCCAAAGAATTGATGTTTTTGAACTGTGGTGTTAGAGAAGACTCTTGAGAGTCCCTTGGACTGCAAGATCAAACCAGTCAATCCTAAAGGAAGTCATCTCTGAATATTCATTGCAAGGACTGATGCTGAAGCTGAAGCTCCAAACCTTTGGCTATCTAATGCAAAGATCTGACTCTGCAAAAATCCCTGATGGTGGGAAACACTGAGGGCAGGAGGAGGAGAGGGCCACAGAGAATGAGATGGTTGGATGGCATCACCTGACTCAATGGACATGAGTTTGAGCAAACTTCCAGAAATGGTGAAGTACAGGGAAGCCTGGTGTGCTGCAGTCCATGGGGTTGCAAAGAGCTGCACATGTCTGAGTGAATAACAACAACAACAATGTTTTATGGAGTGTTCAGATAGTCTGCCAAACATCTGAACAGAGACCTCATGGAAGTGAGGGCCGGAAATGTGAGGTTATCTGAAGGAAATGTGTGAGGTGGACAGAGATAACCCCCAGGTGAAAGGACCTGAAAAGGTATTTGTTTCAGAAAATCAAGTTTGAAAGGAAGCTTTTGTATCCATGGGAAAGTCCATGAGGTAAAGTGATAAGATATAGTATTAGAAAATTTGGAGGTACCAAGAGGCCTCCTTGCAATGACCAGGCTATTCTCAATCTCAGGCACACAATTAGGAAAAACAATGTCACAAGCCAAGCTGTCAACATTAGATTATCTTTCTTCCCTAAGTGTAATAATAGTACCTAAAGTCCAGTACTATTTTTGCAGAGTCAGCTCTTTGCATCAGATAGCCAAAGGATTGGAGCTTCAGCTTCAGTAGTACCTAAATACCCTGGACACATAAAACAGGGCTCTATTTAAATATGACAATTTTGTATTCAGACTGGCTTTCTGTGGGAGTGGGATAGGGGTAGGAGAGGGTGGTTCAAGAGGGAGGTGATACACACACACACACACCCACACACACACACATGTATATAAAAGTGAAAAGTGAAAGTGAAAGTTTCTTAGTTGTGTCTGACCCTTTGCAACCCCATGGACTATACAGTCCCTGGAACTCTCCATACCAGAATACTGGAGTGGGTAGCCTTTCCCTTCTCCAGAAAATCTTTTCAACCCAGGGATCAAACCCAGGTGTCCTGCATTGCAGGCAGATTCTTTACCAGCTGAGCCACAAGAGAGGCCCAAGAATATTGGAGTGGGCAGCCTATCCCTTCTCCAGTGGATCTTCCCAACCCAGGAATTGAACTGGGTCTCCTGCATTTCAGGCAGATTCTTTACCAACTGCTATCAGGGAAGCCCATCTTATATAATTATGGATGATTTGCGATGTTGTCTGGCAGAAACCAACACAACATTGTAAGCCAATTTTCCACTGATTAAAAAAAAAGACTCCATCTTCTTTTTTAGGCTGCATATGGAATGGGTGAATTTAACTCAGAGGACCATTATATATACTACTGTAGGAAAGAATTCCTTAGAAGAAATGAAGTAGCCATCATAGTCAACAAAAGAGTCTGAAATGTAGTACTTGGGTGCAATCACAAAAATGAGAGAATGATCTCTGCTCACTTCCAAGCCAAACCATTCAATATCACAGTAATCCAAGTCTATGCCCCAATCAGTAAAGCTGTAAAAGCTGAAGTTGAATGATTCTATTAAGACCTACAAGACCTTCTAGAACTAACACCCAAAAAAGATGTCCTTTTAAAACACTATAGGGGACTGGAATGCAAAAGTAGAAAGTCAAAAAATACCTGGAGTAACAGGCAAATTTGGCCTTGGAGTACAGAATGAAGCTAATAGAGTTTTTACAAGAGAACGCACTGGTCATAGCAAGCACCCTCTTCCAACAACACAAGAGAAGACTCTGCACATGGACATCACCAGATGGTCAACACTGAAATCAGATTGATTATATTCTTTGCAGCCAAAGATGGAGAAGCCCTATACAGTCAGAAAAAAAAGACCAGGAGCTGACTGTGGCTCAGATCATGAACTCCCTATTTCCAAACTCAGATTTAAATTAAAGCAAGTAGGGAAAACCACTAACCATTCATGTATGACTCAAACCTCTTATGATCATAGAGTGAAAGTGACAAAAATTTCAAGGGATTAGATCTGATAGAGTGCCTGAAGAACTATGGATGAAGGTTCTTTTTTTTTTTTTCTTTAATAGAAAATTATTTAATTAGTATACATGTGTTCCTGACATTGTAGAAGAGGCAGTGATCAAGACCATCCCCAAGAAAAAGAAGTGACAAAAGGCAAAATGGTTGTCTAAGGAGGCCTTACAAACAGCTATGAAAAGAAGACAATTAAAAGCCAAAGGAGAAAAGGAAAGATACCCATTTGAATGCAGAGTTCCAAAGAATAGCAAGGAGAGATAAGAAAGTCTTCCTCAGTGATCAATGCAAAGAAAGAGAGGAAAACAATAGAATGGGAAGGCTAGGGATTTCTTCAAGAAAATTAGAGATGCCAAGGAAACTTTTCATGCAAAGATGGGCACAATAAAGGACAGAGTGGTATGAACCTATCAGAAGCAGAAGATATTAAGAAGAGGTGGCAAGACTACACAGAAGAATTGAACAAAAAAGATCTTCATGACTCAGATAACCACAATGATGTGATCACTCACCTAGAGCCAGATATCCTGGAATGTGAAGTCAAGTGGACCTTAGGAAGAATCACCATGAACAAAGCTAGTGGAGGTGATGGAATTCCAGTTGAGCTATTCCACATCCTAAAGGATGATGCTGTGAAAGTGCTGTACTCAATAAGCCAGCTAATTTGGAAAACTCAGCAGTGGCCATGGGACTGGAAAAGGTCAGTTTTCATTCCAATCCCAAAGAAAGGCAATGCCAAAAAATGCTCAAACTACCACACAATTGCACTCATCTCACACGCTAACAAAGGAATGCTCAAAATTCTCCAGGCCAGGCTTCAACAGTACATGAACATGAACTTCCAGATGTTCAAACTCGATTTAGAAAAGCCAGAGAAGACAGATAAAATTGCCAACATCTGATGGATCATCAAAAAAGCAAGAGAGTTCCAGAAAAACATCTACTTCTGCTTTATCGACTACAGCAAGACCTTTGACTGTGTGGATCACAATAAACTGTGAAAAATTCTGAAACAGATGGGAATTCCAGACCACCTGACCTGCCTCTTCAGAAACCTATATGCCGGTCAGGAAGCATCAATTAGAATTGGACATGGAAAAACAGACTGCTTCCAAGGAGCACATCAACGCTGTATATTGAATCCCTGCTTATTTAACTTGTATGCAGAGTACGTCATGAGAAATGCTGGTTTGGATAAAGCACGAGGTGGAATTAAATTGCTGGGAGAAATATCAATAACCTCAGATATGCAGATGACACCACCCTTGTGGTGGAAAACAAGAAGAACTAAAGAGCCTTTTGATGAAAGTGAAAGAGGAGAGTGAAATATTTCATTTCAGTTGCTCAGTTGTGTCTGACTCTTTGCAACCCCATGAATCGCAGCACGCTAGGCCTCCCTGTCTAGCACCAACTCCTGGAGTTCACCCAAACTTATATCCATTGAGTTGGTGATATCATCCAGTCATCTCATTCTCTGTTGTCCCCTTCTCCTCCTGCCCCAAATCCCTCCCAGCTTCAGGATCTTTTCCAATGAGTCAACTCTTCTCATGAGGTGGCCAAAGTACTGGAGTTTCAGCCTCAGCATCAGTCCTTCCAATGAACACCCAGGACTGATCTCCTTTAGGATGGACTGGTTGGATCTCCTTGCAGTCCAAGGGACTCTCAAGAGTCTTCTCCAACACCACAGTTCAAAAGCATCAATTCTTCAGCACTCAGCTTTCTTCACAGTCCAACTCTTGCATCCACACATGGTCACTGGAAAAACCATAGCCTTGACTAGCTGGACCTTAGTTGGCAAAGTAATATCTCTGCTTTTGAATGTGCTATCTAGGTTGGTCATAACTTTCCTTCCAAGGAGTAAGCGTCTTTTAATTTCATGGCTGCACTCATCATCTGCAGTGATTTTGGAACCCAGAAAAATAAAGTCTGACACTGTTTCCCCATCTATTTCCCATGAAGTGATGGGACCCGATGCCATGATCTTTGTTTTCTGAATGTTGAGCTTTAAGCCAACTTTTTCACTCTCTTCTTTCACTTTCATCAAGAGTCTTTTGAGTTTCTCTTCACTTTCTGCCATAAGGGTGGTGTCATCTGCATATCTAAGGTTATTGATATTTCCCCTGGGCAATCTTGATTCCAGCTTGTGCTTCTTCCAGCCCAGCATTTCTCATGATGTACTCTGCATAAAAGTTAAATAAGCAGGGTGACAATATACAGCCTTGACATACTCCTTTTCCTATTTGGAACCAGTCTGTTGTTCTATGTCCAGTTCTAACTGTTGCTTCCTGACCTGCATACAGGTTTCTCAAGAGGCAGGTCAGTTGGTCTGGTATTCCCATCTCTTTCAGAATTTTCCACAGTTTATTGTGATCCACACAGTCAAAGGCTTTGGCATAGTCAATGAAGCAGAAATAGATGTTTTTCTGGAACTCTCTTGCTTTCTCGATGGTCCAGTGGATGCTGGCAATTTGATCTCTGGTTCCTCTGCCTTTTCTAAAACCAGCTTGAACATCTGGAAGTTCATGGTTCACGAATTGCTGAAGCCTCGCTTGGAGAATTTGAGCATTACTTTACTAGCATGTGAGATGAGTGCAATTGTGTGGTGTTTGCGCATTCTTTGGCATTGCCTTTCTTTGGGATTGGAATGAAAACTGACCTTTTCCAGTCCTGTGGCCACTGCTGAATTTTCCAAATTAGCTGGCATAATGAGTGCAGCACTTTCACAGCATCATCCTTTAGGATGTGGAATAGCTCAACTGGAATTCCATCACCTTCACTAGCTTTGTTCGTAGTGATGCTTTCTAAGGCCCATTTGACTTTGCACTCCTGGATGTCTGGCTCTAGGTGAGTGATCACACCATCGTGGTTATCTTGGTCATGAAGATCTTTTTTGTTCAGTTCTTCTGTGTATTCTTGCCACCTCTTCTTAATATCTTCTGCTTCTGTTATATCCATACCATTTCTGTCCTTTATCGAGCTTTTTTTTGCATGAAATATTCCCTTGGTATCTCTACTTTTCTTGAAGGGATCTCTAGTCTTTCCCATTCTGTTGTTTTCCTCTCTTTCTTTGCATTGATTGCTGAGGAAGACTTTCTTATCTCTCCTTGCTATTCTTTGTAACTCTGCATTCAAATAGGAATATCTTTCCTTTTCTCCTTTGCTTTTTGCTTCTCTTCTTTTCACATCTATTTGTAAGGCCTCCCCAGACAGCCGTTTTGCTTTTTTGCTTTTCTTTTCCATGGGGATGGTCTTGATCCCTGTCTCCTGTACAATGTCTTGAAGCTCTGTCCATAGGGAAAAAGTTGGCTTCAAACTAAGATAATAGAATCCAGTCCCATCACTTCATCCCAAATAAACGTGGAAACAATGGAAACAGTGACAGATTTTATTTTTGGGGGCTCCAAAATCACTGCAGATGGTGACTTCAAGCATGAAATTAAAAGATGCTTACTACTTGGAAGAAAAGCTATGACCAACCTAGACAACATATTAAAAAGCAGAGACATGCCTGATACAGGATACTCGGGGCTGTTGCACTGGGTTGACCGAGAGGGATGGTACAGGGAGGGAGGTGGAAGGGGGGTTCAGGATGGGGAGCATGTGTACACTTGTGGTGGATTCATGTTGATGTATGGCAAAACCAATACAATATTGTAAAGTAAAAAAAAAAAAAAGTAATTCTTCAATAAAAAGCAGAGGCATTACTTTGCCAATAAAGATCCCTCTAGTCAAAGCTACAGTGTTTCCAGTGGTCATGTATGGATCTGAGAGTCGGACTATAAAGAAAGCTGAGCACCAGAAATTGATGCTTTTGAACTGTGATATTGGTGAAGACTTTTGAGAGTCCCTTGGACTTCAAGGAGATCAAACCAGTCAATCCTAAAGGAGATCAGTCCTGAGTGTTCATTGGAACGGCTGATGTTGAAGTTGAAACTAAAATACTTTAGCCACCTGATGCGAAGAGCTGACTCATTGGAAAAGACGCTGATGCTGAGAAAGATTGAAGGCAGGAGGAGAAGGGTTGACAGAGGATGAGATGGTTGAATGGCATCACTGACTCAATGGACATGAGTTTGAGTAAACTCTGGGAGTTGGTGATGGACTGGCGTGCTGCAGTGCATGGGGTTGCAAAGAGTCGGACAAGAATGTACTACTGAACTGAACTGAACTCATCATCTATATGAATCTTCTTTTTTTAAACATTTCCACAAAAGATACTCTCTTACAATAATTTACACAATAAGGTAATCAGTGTGCAATTTTAATTTAATTCCATATTTATATTCTCTGCTAGACTGTGAATGTCATGAGCCAGGTATCAATGTCATACATAATCCTTAACACCCCATACTTTAGTTGGAAACAGTAGCTGAATAGATATATATTGCATAAAGGAATGAAAGAATGTGTTCTCAAAGAAATTGCCTATGATTAGAAAACAAAATGAAGCTGGGAAACAGTAAATAGATTTGGAAGACATGCTGGAGGAATGTTTTTTATATTCTATTAGAGGTTCAGACCTGTTACAGCTACAGTCTATGCAGTTTGTAAGACCAAAATAGAATACAGTAAAACATGAAAATATCAGGATGTGTCATATGTAGTAAATGTTTTTGGTTTTCTTTGTTTAGCTTCCTTGTGTTTGTGTGTGTTTGCACAGGTGCATACATGTGTATTTATTCCTTGTCTGTGCACACATACTAGATCATATGTAAATTTCCTGTTTCACTGTGCCTGCGAGGGTGTGAAGTCACTTCAGTCGTGTCTGACTCTGCCATCCTTTGGACTGTAGCCTGCCACTGTCCTCTGTACACGGGATTCTCCAAGCAAAAATACTGAACTGGGTAGCCATGCCATCCTCCAGGGGATCTTCCTGACCCAGGATTGAACCCATGCCTCTTACATCTCCTGCATTGGCAGGTGGGTTCTTTACCACTTGGGTCACCTGTTTAGGACTCAGTCAAAAACATTTCTTATCCATTGCAGTAAACACAAGAATAGTTTTGAAAGAAGCCTAGTTCCTGCTAAGAGAGAAACAATAAAAATAAAGAGCTCAACAGAAGAATCAGTTTGCAGAGAGAACATGAAGCAGTACGCATGCTAAAGTGACCTCAGACCCAAGGAACCACACACTCACTACATCTTTATTCCTCCACTGTCTTATTACAGTATCCATCTCATTCCTCTGAGGTGTAGGAATTAGTTATTCCTATCTTTTCTGTGTTTGAGTGCATTTATTACTTTTTAAAATTATGAGCTTTCTATGTGGCTCAGTTAGTAAAGTATCCTCCTGCAATTCAGGAAACCCAGATTTTATCCTTGAGTCAGGAAGATCCCTTGGAGAAGAAAATAACAACCCGCTCCAGTATTCTTGCCTGGGAAATCCCATGGACAGAGGAGTCTGATCGGTTACAGTCCATGAGGTCACAAAAGTCAGACGCGACATAGGGACTGAAACACCACCATTTTTGATATGGTCCAATAGTGGATGAAGCTGGCCCTTTTCTCTCTCTCTCTCTTTTTTTTTCTGTTGCATCTTTCTTTGTTATTCTTTGGCTTTGTATTCTGATCTCTTTTTGACAAACCTGTTGGTCACATTCTACTTTTGTTTCTGATTCCTATTCCAAAGATAAAGTTCACATGCTACAAACCTTCCACATTCTACAAAAATCTTCCCCTTTCTTCATTTGGTTTATGCCTGAGGACTTTTTGTCACATATGCATTTATTTTATTGTAATATTCTTTCTCCATCAGAATGTGAGACCCTAACAGACAGGGACCTCACCTGATTTGTTCAGTGTTCACTCTTGAGGTTTCAGAAAGGTGTGCATTTATGTAGAAATAAATTTTATAAAACACAAAGAATATCAGGGGAAATAAAAGCAGATTAAATATAGCTGATTCAAAACAATTTTACTAAACAATATTGAATATTAGGAAAAGAGTAAGATGAATCTAAAAGAAAATATACAAAATAACAACACTCAAGTTAACATAAGTTTAAATATAAATGAAATAGGTGTAATCTTATGAAAAGGATTGGAAATATAATTTTTAAAAACAGTGAAGGAAGCAGTATCTAACACTACAAATTCCAAATGTATAAACATAAATGGATTCAAACATGCTTTTAAAAAAATGTAAGCAATCTTAAGCTGAATACAAACATGTTTTCGACAAGGTGGCAGCAAAGGATGACTACTATGTTTAAAAAGCAATGGGTGGGAGGACAAAATATAGCCAACTGATGTACTGGACAACTCACAATTTATAAACTCTCACACAACCCAACAAATACATCATACATACATACATGTGCGTGGGTGCCTGCATGCTCAGTCACTTCAGTCATGTCTGACTCTTTGCAACCCCACGGACTGTAGCCCACCAGGCTCCTCTCACCATGAGATTTCCCAGGCAAGAATACTGGAGTGAGTTGCCATGCCCACATCCAGGGGATTGTCCTGACCTGGGGATCAAACTCGTGTCTGCCTGCATCTTCTGCATTGCAGGTGGATTCTTTACACACTGAACCACCTGGAAAGCATATATATATATGGTGGGGTATATTTGAGCAATTATATATAGAAACTATATATATAGCAAGCATATATATATATATATATATATATATACACATAATATTTAAATGGTAAATAGTAAGCTTCTTTTAAAAATCATAACTTTTTGTTTGAAAGAATGCAATAAAAAACAAGAATAAAGGGAGAGAGGAATAGGGAATCTGTGGTAAGGGAACTGGTTGCAGCTTAGACCAGTTTTGGGTGAAATGGTGTCACAAAAAGACACCTAACACACCACTGCAGGGAAGGGGAAGGGTGGGGAGAGAAACACTACATGTATCTCTATTTTCAGCAGTAAGACTTTTCAAAGTATTAAAAATATGTCTAATTCTATCCTTCTTCCACATGTTGGAGTGCCGTTCCTGGCATTTTCTAAGTTGGTGATGAAATGATTTTTAAAGGAAATAAAATAGCCAAAAAAAGGAATAAAATCACTCAGACACCAGTATATAAAATAAAAAGCTTACACAGACAATTAGCAGTAGAGAGAGTAAATGGCTAATAAACCTAAAACTATGTTCAGTCTCTCAGCTGGTGAACTAATTGCAAAGTTAATCCCTTTAACATATGCCTGTTTATATATTAAATGCAACTTCTTTGTCAAGTGAATATTCAGGGTGAGTGGAGCTTCCGTGAAATGTGTATCTCAAGAACTGTGGCTATTGGGCAATAACTACTCCATTGATCTGTGTGTGCTCAGTGCATGCTCGGTCATGTCTGACTCTTTGTGACCCAGTGGACTGAAGCCGCCAGTCTCCTCTATCCATGGGATTTCCCAGGCAAGAATACCAAAGTGAATTTTCCAAGGGAAGATTCTCCAGGGGAAGATTCCCTAGGGGAATCTTCCTGACCCAGGAATCAAACCTGTGTCTCGTGTTTCCTGCATCGGCAGGTAGATCCTTTACCACTATGCCACCTGGGATCCTAATGAATATAGAAGTTGCTCAAATACACCCCATCTTAAAAATTAAAACAAATAATGAAATGTCCACATTTCACTGCAAACCATTCCTAATCTAATAGTTTATTTTCCTACTCCCTTAAACAGTAAAACTTCTGGGAAAGTTTGAAGGCAGGAGGAAAGGGGATGATAGAGGATGAGATGGCATTACCAATTCAGTGGGAGTTTGTGTAAACCCCAGGAGATAGTGAAGGACAAGGAAGCCTGGCATGCTGGGGTTGCAAAGAGTTGGACACTACTGAGCAACTGAACAAGCCCCACCCCCCCATTTCTTCTTGAGTCTCATCCAACTAGATTTTCATTCCCATCCCATAACTGTCAACAACAATCCTTGACTTGCTGAATCTGATAGACATTTATTTTTTAACATACTAAATAAATGTATTATAAATTAGTCAATCAAACAAACAATCATGGAGACCTCTATGCTCCAGGCCAGCTGTTTGTCTTTTCAAATGACCTCAGGTAAATGTTCATAGGTTTCATAGGTTTCACTCTTTCTAACTTTCTCCTGCAATGCCCACTGGAGTCTTTTACTCACCTGGCTGGAACAGTTGAGAGGAAGGTCTTTATGTGGAAATCCAAATTCCTCCCTGGATGGCTGATGATGGAGACTGAAGTTCTGTCTTCCAACAAGAGAGCAGGAAGGAGTGAAGCAGAATAGGACTTGGGAGTGCAAATGCAAAAACCATGCCCACTCCAGCTCAAGGTGGAGCTGCTCAGACATTGCAGCCGCGGAGATGGTCATAGCTCCTTATAGTTCCTGTACCTGCTCATTATACGTGCTCAGCACATTTTCCCTTATTACTCCAACCTTGATCACATCGTTTCCTCAGGGGAATTTGTCTGGACAGAATGGATTTTTTTCCCCACTGATTTGCTGATCCCAAGTGACCAGGTGAGAAGTCAAGTATATTCAGTTCTTATTACTACTCCAGATTCTCTCCTGGCTTCCAGAGGTCTGACACTAAAATGTTTTATAAACTTCAATCATAATTTCCTCCAAGTCTAATCCTGAGGAACCTGTCTTGACTCAGTATCTTGGGTCTTGAAGGCACTGGTTTATGGTGAGAAGGCAGCTCTTGATATATCCAGAAAATTAGTATTATGTCTTCACTAAGGGAGAGAAGTGTGTCCCTTTGCTATAAAATCATGGGTAAAATAACCCTTGGATTCATAATGCTTTCCTCACATCAATTAGGAATTTTGTATTTTTTTAAATATTTTATTTTATTTTTTAACTTTACAATATTGTATTGTTTTTTTAATAGAAGTGTTAAACTGTTTTTTCACCCTTTACTTATAAAATGTTTGGGAATTATAAGACATACACTTAGATTTTTTGACACACCATAGGCAGAGCTTAGAATCATATATGTATTGTCTCATTTAAATTTTACAACAGGCCATCCTATGAGGACTATACTATTTTGAATCTTCTTCTAAATTTTCAGAATTATGAGGTGATTGGCTCAAAGTTATGAACTGAGTAAGGCATGTGCTTTGATTACAACACAGACTATTTCCTAGTTCTTTTGCTCTGGGCCAGTGGTTCTCAATCAGAGATGATTTTGGCTCCAGAGGACACTTGGAAATATCTGGAGAAATATTTGATTGTCATATCTGGGGAAGTACAATTGAAACAAAGTGTGCTGAGGCAAGTGATACAATTTAACAAAACTAAAATGCACAGGACATCTCCTAACACAAGGAATTACCCATCACAATGTCAGTGTTGAGAAACAATGTTCACTAAATAAGCACTTCTCCCAACATCAATGTGTGTGTGAATAACTAGGGAATATTTTTCAAATACAGACTTTGATTTGACAAGACTAGAGTGTTCTAGAGATTCAGTATTTTTTTTTTTTTTAAATTTAAAGTTCCCAGACGTTATTGATGTTGCAGGTCAGGTCCTGTTCTGTGGACCACTCTTGTGAGTATCAAGACTGTGGGCCAGTGTTACAGTCTAGGTATTTTAGATTTTCCCATTAGGATTCTTCCTTCCCACCTCAGGTCTGATGAAAGGTGGTCAGATGTTGGATCTGGTCATTTAATATCTGAATACCTAAGTTTACATGTGCTTCTTGAGTATTTCTCTCTTGACAGGAAATAAACTTTTAACCTTTATTTCCTTATCTATAATCTGGGGAATTTCCACCTAAGAAGCTGACATGAGAAGTTGATGATATTTTAGGGTCACAGAAAATTACGTGTCACAAACAGATGCTCAATCCATAGCACCTGTTATGATTTTGTCCAAGTTCCAAAATTACTAAGATTGTTTGGACTTCAGAGAATTTACTGATTAGAAATGAATCCAGGATGACTGCTCTTGGGAGAGAGTGAGATGTGATCTTGAAGGCATATCTGCTCCGAGGGCCCCACACAGGAAGCAGAGTGATTGTGAGGACACATCACATCAGTTGTTCTACACAGGACATAAACTGTGACACCCTCATGTTGGCTCTATATAGCCTCAGGAAGAATTTTTATTCTCTCTGTCTATTTTACCATGTTTCTATGATCTACTAAGGCTTCCTGGTGTCTCAGTGGTAAAGAATCCACCTGCAATGCAGAAGACGCAGGTTCCATCCCTGGGTTGGGAAGATCCCCAGCAGTAGGAAATGTCAACCCACTACAGTATTCTTACCTGGGAAATCCCATGGAGAGAGGAGACTGGTGGGCTACAGTCCATGTGCTCAGAAAGAGTTGGACAGGATTTGGAGACTAAACAGCAACAAAGACTAAGTATGTGTGTAAAACTGCTGTTTCTTAAATCATACCTTTCTCCAACTTTTCTTATCTTCCTTTGTTGCAAGTCTATAGCATATAATTGATAAAGATTTGCTGCTAATAGAAGTATAGACTATCTGTGTGGTTGTTTCTTCCCCAGGTGGACTTTTTAAATTCTTCTCAAGTATTGGTTTACTCTTACTTCTTACTCTTAGGAGGACTGCACATCTTCACCCATTGCTTTGAGTCTTGAATATGCCTCAGGTGGAAGGAGTGCATGTCCCCACAGATTGGCTTTGAACTTGGACGTGTCACATACTTTGCTGGATAGAATGAGGGTAGACATGAGGTGCTCAGTGCCAAAGGAGAAGCTCAAAGAGGCTTTAGGAAAGTCTACCCTTTCTACTACTGTCCCTCTGTATAACGAGAAAGAGCACCTTTCACATAGGAGCTGGTCCATCAGCATGACTCCCAGAATGAAGATATGCATGCAACCTAGCACAGTCAGGTCAGAGCCATAGACACCTTGCAGGATGTGTCTAATATGATAAAAATACACTTTCATTATTGTAAGCCATTGTGATTTGAGGAGTAGCTTCTTACCAAGCAAGCTGACTGACTACTACCTTATATATACAGCAGTAAATTGTTAGTCACTCAGTCAGGTCCAACTCTTTGTGACCCTATGGACTGTAACCTGCCAAGCTCCTCTATCCATGTGATTTTCCAGGCAAGAATACCAGAGTGAGTTGTCTTCTCTTTCTCCAGAGTATCTCCCCTCCCCAGGGATTGAACCTGGGTCTCCTGCATTGCAGGCAAATTCTTTACTGCCTGAGCCACCAGGGAAGCCCCAGTTTACACAGTGCTACATGTCAATTATATCTAAAGAATACTGGAAGAAAAAGAAGGGCAAAGGATATTTTTCCTTTGGACATTTTTTCATTTTTCCAAAGGACAAAGATATACAGTTGTCCAACAAGTACATGAGAAGGTGGTCAATTACCATGACTATTCAGGTAAATGTATATCAAAACTATGCTGGGATATAACTTCACACCATTAGAATGTATTTTATTGAAAAGACAAGAGCTAATAAATACTGGAGAAGATGTGGAGAAAAGGAAACACTTTAGTACTGTTGGTGGGATAGTAAACTAGTACAGCCATCATGCAAAACTGTATGGAAGCTCCTCAAGAAATTAAAACAGAACCACAATATAATCCAGCAATTCCACTTCTAGGATATATTCAGAGGAAGTGAAAAACATTATCTTAAAGGACTATCTGCAGGCCTACGTTCATTCACAGCAGTCATTGTATGGAGACAAACTGTTGACAGATAAAATGTGGTAGACAAAATGTGGTAGAAATAGACAAGGAAATTTAAATTTAAATAGAAGGAAACCCTGTCATTTGCAACAATATGGCTAGACCTTGAAAGCATTATGCTAAGTGAAGTAAGTCAGAGAAAGATAAAAATTATATGATATTGCTTATGTTTAATATAAAAAATAAACATATAGAAGAAAAGTAGAATGGCTATTGTAAGGTGCTGGGCATGGGGATTGAGGAGTGATTGGCAAGAGAGTCCAAATTTTTAGATACAAGATAATGAGGTTGAAGATCTCATAAATAGCATGATTAACACAGTTGAAAATACTGAGTTGTGTAATTGAAAGTGCTAAGACTGCAGAACTGTGAGAGGTATAAGTAGAGTCTAGTTTCATCTTTCTAAGTGTGAATACCCAGTTTTTGAGGACCATTTATTAAAGAGACAGTCTCTTCTCCACTGAGCATTCTTATCTGGTTTGTCAAATATTAAGTGATCATGTATGCATGGGTTTACTTCCAGGCTCTCTACTGTGGTATACTGGTCTTAATATGTCTCTTATTGTGCCAGAACCATGCTATTTTGATTACTACTCTTAGTAAAATAAAAGAAAAATTATGACTAGGTATTAGAAAAGGGAGACGAAACAGTCCAAAATTAGAAGAGAAAAGGAAACAAAGATTGAATCAGAGATAAATATAATAATGATGAGGAAAGCAATATCAAATATTAAAAAAAAAAAATTGAGCTGGTTCTTTGAAAAGTTAAAATTGACAAAACTTTAGCTAGACTAACCAAAAAAAAAAATTAGTGAATATGACAAAATTTATGAGAGGAAATATTTCATTAAGATCAGTAGAGGATCCACATTTGTAGGGAGAAATGTACATTTTTAAGCAGAAAAAAGCTAATTGAATAATAAAAATAAATATTTCAAATAATTCTACATCCAAATGGAACAAACCAAAAAAGAAAAAAAAAAAGAAAACCTTTTGCCTGGGCACCAGTCTTCCACACTTCAATACAGCATGTGAATGAAATTTATTGTTTAGTAATATAAAGTATAATTTAAAATTTTGCTTCATCATATATAGTTAAGGTCTTCCTTGACTCAAAGACCATATTAAGTCAACCTATCTATTCAAATTTGTGTTTCTGTGTAGACTTCACATGGAGATACATATTTGATAAACATTTTGCCAGTCGCTATGGCAGGGATGTGGACATGACTGACTAAAAATACAGGATGTTAAGGAGGAGGATAAAACTCAGTCACCACCTCTAAAGCATGAACATGTATGCTAAGTCACTTCAGTAGTGTCTGACTCTTTGAGACCCTATGGACTGTAGCCCACCAGGCTCCTCTGTCCATGGGATTCATCAAGCAAGAATACTGGAGTAGGTTGCCATTCCCTTCTCCAGCATATCTTCCTGACTCAAGGATTGAACGGGCAGCTTCTGCATTGGCAGGCAGCTTCTTTACCACTACTGCCACCTGGGAAGTCCATCTATAAAGCACATTATTAGTTAAACTCTACATTATCAGGAAGAACAGTTAAGGTAATTATATATAAATAAATGATGTATGCAAATATGGCAAACTGTGGTCTCAGATGTTCCTCTGTTATAAAATATACATTGTCTGGGTTTTCAAGTGTGGTTTTTATTCACATGAGAAATACAACTAACTCCAGTATACAAAGGGGGAAAAAAAACTTGGGATGATAAATATAGTTAGAGAAGAAATTATTTGTAAGACATTCAGGCTGCCCTATGGGGGTTAAAAACAGGAATTTCCAAATATTTCTGATACAAGATTGGGGAAAACTTTGCAACAGTAGGAAAGCAAATGGCAAACTATCTATATATGAGACAGGAAAAAAAGTCTAATAAAGTGAGCTACATACATTTCACAGAGAAGGTGCCAAGTAGAGTTTATTCCATATGAGTAATACAACTCATGACTATTCTTAGTAAAACAAAAGAAAAAAAAATTAAACTTGTGATAATATTTCACCTGAGAAGAGATTGTTCTTAAGACATTCATATTCTCAAGAACCAGAACTTTGCAACTATTTGTTGTAAGTTTGGGAAAGCTCTGTGAAAGCAGGAGAATAGACAAATGGAAAAACTGTATGGGTATCCGAGCAGAAAAGTTGATAAATTGAGTTACTTAAGTGTAGAGAGAAGTTGAAGTCACAGAAATGGAAATTATAAGACACAATAGAAAGAGAAATTTCTACTTCCATAATTTGATCCAATAAAGGTAGTTTCAGGGTCCATTGATTTTAGCCCTGCAATCATGGGTACTTCCTCAGTCCTAGAATAGTTGGCCTTTTTGTAGAAACCATCCAAATGAATCTTTTCAGAGACTTCTTTATGTCTTTATTTTACAGACTGTAGATGAAGGGGTTCAGCATGGCTGTGACTGCAGTGTACATCACTGAGGCTGCTAAACTTGAGTTAAACCAGTGAATATCAGCAGGGCTAAGATACACTCCTAGAAGCATACCATAAAATAAGGCAAAAAAAAAAAAAAAAAAAAAAAAGGCAGCAATCGAAAGGTGAGATGCACAGGCAAAAATGCTCTATACTTCCCCTGAGCTGAAACTCCTCTTATGGAGGAAACTATCTTAGAGTAAGAGTAAAATATTCCAATGAAGGGACCCCCAACCTAATACTCCAGCTGAAGAATACATCACGATGTCATTCAGAAAGGTATCACAACAGGCACGTTGGATCACCTGATAACGTTCACAGAAGAAGTGGGGGATTCCCAAGACTCTACAGGACACCCACAACATCACTAAGTTTTGTAACAAGGAAATCAAAGCACTCATTATCTAGGATACCAGCACCAGCAGTCCACAGAACTGGGGATTCATGATGACTGTGTAGTGCAGGGGTGACAGATGGTCACAAAGCAGTCATCAGCCATCACAGCCAGGAGGAAGCCATCCAATCCTGCAAAGATAGTAAAAAAAAATACTTGTCCAATTAAAATAAATAAATTTATATGAAAAATATACTTGACTGATGTAGAGCAATGTGCAAATGTTATAATTTTGCTCTGTGTCTGGATGTTCCACAGCATCTTTGGGATGGTGATGGAAATGAAACAGATGTCTACAAAGGACAGACTGGAGAGGAAGAAGTATTTGGGGGTGGGGGTGGGAGTCAGAGCTGACAACCAGGATGATGAGTAAGTTTCCAAACACAGTGATCAGGTACATGGAGAGGAAAAGCCCAAATATTAGGGGTTGTAGTTATGGTTTCCTTGATAATATAAGAAGAAGAATTTCTTATATCTGTGTACCATTTCTTGGTTTCATGTAGCAGGGTTACCTGGAAACAGCACAAAAATAATATGAACAATTTTCATAAAGCATCACTAATATAGTTGAAATTCTGCGATTTGTATTTTGCAGTCATGAAACCAATAGCTATAATTTCGGTGTTAAATTTGTCCCCATTAAAGCTTCCCCTCTGCCATGTCTGTTTACAAATTTCTGTTAGCCTCTCAGTCTTTGCCTAAGTTTTATTTGTGTGTGTGTGTGTGTGTGTGCTCAGTCATGTTTGACTCTGTGATCCTGTGGACGGTAGACCTTCAGGCTCCATTGCTAGCAAAGTAATGCTCAAAATTCTCCAAGCTAGGCTTTGACAGTACATGAACCTAGAATTTCCAGATGTTCAAACTGTATTAAGAAAAGTCAGAGGATCAAATGATCAAATTGCCAACATCCATTGGATCATAGAGAAAGCTAGAAAATTTCAGATAAACATCTACCTCTGCTTCATTGACTACACTAAAGCATTTGACTGCACGGATCATGACAAACTGTGGAAAATTCTTAGAAATGGGAATACCAGACCACCTTACCTGCCTCCTGATAAACTTGTATGTAGGTCAAGAAGCAACAGTTAGAACCATACATGGAACAATGGGCTGGTTCAAAATTAGGAAAGGAGTACAACAAGGTTGTATATTATCACCCTGCCTATTTAACTTATATACAGAGTACGTCATGCAAAATGTCAGGATGGATGAAGCACAAACTGGAATCAAGATTGTAGGAAGAAATATCAATAACCTCAGATATGCAGATGACACCATCTTTATAGCAGAGGGTGAAGAACTAAAGAGCCTCTTGATGAAAGTGAAACAGTAGAGTGAAAAAGTTGGCTTAAAACTCAACATTCAAAACCTAGACAGCATATTAAAAAGCTGAGACATTACTTTGCTGACAAATGTCCATCCAGTCAAAGCTATGGTGTTTCCAGTAGTCATGTATGGATGTGAGAGTTGGATTATAAAGAAAGCTGAGCATTGAAGAATCAATACTTTTGAACTGTTGTGTTGGATAAAACTCTTGAGAGCCCTTTGGACAGCAAGCAGATCAAACTAGTCAAACCTACAGTAAATCAGTCCTGACTATTCATTGGAAGGACTGATGCTGAAGCTGAAACTCCAATACTTTGGCCACCCGATACAAAGAACTAACTCACTGGGAAAGACCCTGATGCTGGGAAAGATTGAAGACAGGAGGAGAAGAGGATGCCAGAGGATGAGATGGTTGGATGGCATCACCGACTTGATGCATGTGAGTTTGAGCAAGCTCTGGAAGCTCGTAATGGACAGGGAAGCCTGGTGTGCTGCAGTTCAAGGGGTTGCAAAGAGTTGGACACAACTGAATGACTGAACTGAGCTGATTACTCAGCCATATAAAAACGAAATTTTGCCAGTTGCAAAACCTAGGGATATCATGCTAAGTGATATAAATTAGACAAAGGCAAAGACCACGTGATGTCACTTACATGTATAATCTAAGAATCAGAACACACAAGCATACAAAGTAAACTGAAAACAGAATCATAGATTTGGTAAACAAGTAAGTGTTTGCTTGTAGGCAGGGTGTGGGGGGAACAAAACAGGGGAATGGGATCAAGAGGAAAAATCTCCAGTGATAAAATACATACATCATGGGAAAGTAATATGGCACATTGACAATATGGTCAGTAATATTGTTATAATCTTGCATGGGGACAAGTGTTTACTAGATTTATCTCTGTTATCATTTTCAATGTATTCAAATGCCAAATCAGTATATACTCCACGTGAAAGTAATATAATATGTCAACTATATTTCAATTTTTAAAAAGTCACTGATGAACTAATTTTCAGGGTAGGAATAGAGAGACACAGGTGTAGCCAATGGACTTGTGGACACAGTGAGGGTAATAAGAGGGTGGGATGAATTGAGAGAAAAGCATTAAGATAGATAGGTTTTACACACCTGCAATGTGTAAAACAGCTAGTAGAAAGTTTCTGTGTAATACAGGAAACTCAGCCTAGTGTTCTGTGACAATCTAGAGTGGTGGGATGGGGGAGTTGGGAGAGAGGCTCAAGACAGAAGGGATAATTGTAAACTTACAGCTGGTTTATGTTGTTGTGTGGCAGAAACCAACAGAAAGGATCTCATCCTGTTGATGTCTTTGTTCAAGATGAAAATAGTCACTCAAAACAATCATCCAAAGTGCTTCCTGGTTTTTATTTTCTTACAGATTGTTAATGTTGATTATAACTTTAAAGTCAGTCCCTTGTGTGTTAATAAAAATGGTTTGTTCTTCTGGCTGGAATAATGAGGAGTGTCCAATGGACTTGTTTTGACCTTATGAAGCTACAGATACCTGCAAAGTCCTGCCTCTACTGCCAACCATCCACCTCTTCTCATATTTCTTTCACTGTATGCCTAGAAATTCCTGTAGATTCCAACATTATGGCGTGAATGGAAGTCATTGGAAATGGTTTTGTTGAGAGATGAGCATGTCCCAATTCTTCGTTGGCAACTCCAAGTCCAGGTGCGTGGGACTTGCTTAGTTATGAACAATTTGCCAGCGTGTCTTAGATAGTCAAAAAAATTCAATCTTAAATGTTAAAGAAATGTTCATGGGAAAGAACGTGGATATTAGATCCATGGAGAAAACAGCATTGTGACTAAGGTGCAAGAGGAGGGGATATGCCTACCTCACATTTAAAATGCTCCCATGGGTAGGAAACTAGAAAGAAGCCCCTTTGTATTTTGGCTTCCTCACTCATGGGAACCAAATTTCTCTGAAAATAGAGTAACAATGGAACAATTAACTTAATGAGTAGTTGTGAGAATTCAATCTCTGAAGCCCCAGAAATAGTAAATGTGCCCTTTACTTCTCTCACTACAGCTCCATTGTCAGGAAGGAGGAAGTTCAGCTGTGCTCTTTCTGAGAAGTGACTCCTGATGTCACCTGCCTGCACTTCCTTGGAGTTGGGTTGAACATCCATCACCCAGGAAAGAAAGTATCCAGGGGACTAGGCTCAGTGATGGCAGTAGAGGGTGTGCTGTTGGAAACAGGTGTGAAGGCAGGCAGATCTCTCAGAGTATTAACAAGTGGGGAAAATGTAATGGTAAAAGTTTGTTTACTAAAACATTCTACACAATTCAGTTCCGGAGTTCTTTTCAATCTTACTTACTGTCAGCTTCCTTCATTTCTCTTCTGAAACCAAATGCTAAGGATCTATCAGCATTATCTGCTTTCATGTTAGAATGTTAAAACTTATTTTTGCAATACATGTTTATCATGGTAGTCCTCAAAAATTTTTAGCTTACTGAGTAAGTTTACTACTCTTTGTGTATTTGCAAGTTTCTGTTCCCTGATCCAAGATATTTCTATTTTTGTTATTATTTTTTTCAAAGAATTTTAACTATACTGATGAACACTAATTTTTTTTTTTCCTTGCACTCTCTTTTTTGGGGAAGTTTTAATTTTTGAACAATTTGAGATTTACAGATAAATTTAAAAATTTGTACAAGAAGCACCCATAGTGATGAAATGTTTTGAACTAGATAGAAGTGATTATTTTATTTTATTTTATTTTAGGACTTCCCTGGTGGCTCAGTGGTAAAGAATCCACCTGTCAATGCAGGAGACACAGGTTTGATCCCTGGCTCAGGAATATACCCTGGAAAAGAAAATGGCAACCACTTCAGTATTCTTGCCCGGAAAATCCCGTGGACAAAGGAGCCTGGCAGGCCACACTCCATGGGGTCACAAAAGAGTCAGACAATAGAAGTGATTTTGCAAAACACTATGAATGTACTATGTGCTACTGAATGTTACCTTAAAATGGTTATTGGTTTTTACATGTTTGTTTTATATCAGTTGCCTTACTAAAATCATATTCATTGAAAAGAGGTTTTCAGTTGTCAATTCATTATTAGCCACCAATCTATTATCCTCAAACAATGATATTTAGATCTCAAACTGAAGTGATTCACTCAGCTGTGTCTGACTCTGTGTGACCCACAGACCTGCCAGGCTTCTTTGTCCATGGAATTCTCAAGGCAAGAATACTGGAGTGATTCACTCAGCTGTGTCTGACTCTGTGTGACCCACAGACCTACCAGGCTTCTCTGTCCATGGAATTCTCAAGGCAAGAATACCAGAGTGGGTAGCCCTTCCCTTCTCCAGGGGATCTCCATGACCCAGGATTCAACTCAGATTTCCTGCATTGCAGGAAGATTCTTTACTGTCTGAGCCACCAGGGAAGCCCTTAGGTAGGTATTGAAGGGATTATTAAACAGTATTAGTGATGGTAGACTTTCTTTTTTCTTTAAGACTTAAAGGGAATTTCATCCAATATTCATGTCACACATTTCCATGGCATTCTCAGGTAAGTTGTGATGTTCATTTCATTCTTTTCTTAACTATTGATATATTATCCTCCATCCTGAATCAACCAATAAATTAATCAATAAATTCATTTCTTAGAGGTTTTCAAAATTTTGACTTACAGTTATAATATCTTGCAAACTTAAGCATTTTCTTATGCATGCGTCCATTTTTATCTTTCCTATTTTTTCCCTAATCTTTCTTTTTATTGCTTTTCTTAAATATCTGATTTTTTTCTATTTGACTTTTGTCAAAGAATTAGCTCTGAAACATTTCTCAATTAAATACTTTTTTCTTTTTAATTATTTAACTATGATTTTAGCTTAATTTTTTCCTTTAATAGTTTTGTAAAACTTTAATTTACAACATCTTCAAATCTTAAAATGTTTGTTCCTTAAGGATATATTATCTGTGTGTCTATTTGTAGTGCTGGAAAGATAAAGTAGAGTAAAATGAACCTAAAAATAAGGATTCATATTACTGCTCAAAGATGATGCATGTCCTTGTTCTGTTCTATCTTATTGTAGACCAGAATATAGGTCATTTCCCCTTCAGTTCAGTTCAGTTCAGTTCAGTTCATTCGCTCAGTCGTGTCTGACTCTGCGACCCCATGAATCATAGCATGCCAGGCCTCCCTGTCCATCACCAACTCCCAGAGTTCACTCAGACTCAAGTCCATCGAGGCAATGATGCCATCCAGCCATCTCATCCTCTGTCATCCCCTTCTCCTTCTGCCCCCAATCCCTCCCAACATCAGAATCTTTTCCAATGAGTCGACTCTTTGCATGAGGTGGCCAGAGTACTAGAGTTTCAGCTTTAGCATCATTCCTTCCAAAGAAATCCCAGGGCTGATCTCCTTCAGAATGGACTGGTTGGATCTTGCAGCCCAAGGGAATCTCAAGAGTCTTCTCCAACACCACAGTTCAAAAGCATCAATTCTTCGGCGCTCAGCCTTCTTTACAGTCCAACTCTCACATCCATACATGACCACTGGAAAACCATAGCCTTGACTAGACGGAACTTTGTTGGTAAAGTAATGTCTCTGCTTTTCAATATGCTATCTAGGTTGCTCATAACTTTTTTTTTTTCCCAAGGAGTAAGCGTCTTTTAATTTCATGGCTGCAGTCACCATCTGCAGTGATTTTGGAGACCCCAAAAATAAAGTCTGACACTGCTTCCATTGTTTCCCCATCTATTTCCCATGAAGTGGTGGGACCAGATGCCATGATCTTCGTTTTCTGAATGTTGAGTTTAAGCTAACTTTTTCACTTTCCTCTTTCATTCTCATCACTTTTTAGTTCCTCTTCACTCTCTGCCATATGGGTGGTGTCATCTGCATATCTGAGATTATTGATATTTCTCCTGACAATCTTGATTCCAGCTTGTGCTTCTTCCAGTCCAGTGTTTCTCATGATGTACTCTGCACAGAAGTTAAATAAGCAGGGTGACAATATACAGCCTTGACATACTGTTTTTTCCTATTTGGAACCAGTCTGTTGTTCCATGTCCAGTTCTAACTGTTGTTTCCTGACCTGCATACAGATTTCTCAAGAGGCAGGTCAGATGGTCTGGTATTCCCATCTCTTTCAGAATTTTCCATGGTTTATTGTGATCCATGCAGTCAAAGGCTTTGGCATAGTCAATGAAGCAGAAATAGATGTTTTTCTGGAACTCTCTTGCTTTTTCCATGATCCAACAGATGCTGGCAATTTGATCTCTGGTTCCTCTGTCTTTTTTTAAAACCAGCTTGAACATCTGGAAGTTCATGGTCCATGTATTGCTGAAGCCTGGCTTGGAGAATTTTGAGCATTACTTTACTAGCATGTGAGATGAGTGCAATTGTGTGCTAGATTGAGCATTCTTTGGCATTGCCTTTCTTTGGGATGGGAATGAAAACTGACCTTTTCCAGTCCTGTGGTCACTGCCGAGTTTTCCAAATTTGCTGGCATATTGAGTGTAGCACTTTCACAGCATCATCTTTCAGGATTTGAAATAGCTCAACTGGAATTCCATCACCTCCACTAGCTTTGTTCGTAGTGACGGTTTCTAAGGCCCACTTGACTTCACATTCCAGGATGTCTGGCTCTAGGTGAGTGATCACACCGTCGTGATTATCTGGGTTGTGAAGATATTTGTTGTACAGTTCTTCTGTGTATTCTTGCCACCTCTTCTTAATATCTTCTGCTTCTGTTAGGTCCATACCATTTCTGTCCTTTTGTGCAAATAGATATCTAATCATAAATGATCTGAGCTCAGTTCAGTTGCTTATTGTGCACGAGTCTGACTCCATGGACTGAAGCACGCCCAGCTTTCCTTTCCATCACCAACTCCCAGAGCTTGCTCAAACTCCTGTCCGTTGAGTCAGTGATGCCATCCAACCATCTCATCCTCTGTTGTCCCCATCTCCTGCCTTCAAACTTTTTCAGAATCAGGGTCTTTTTCAATGAGTCAGTTCTTCTTATCAGGTGGCCAAAGTATTGGAGTTTCAACTTCAGCATTAGTCCTTCCTATGAATATTCAGGGTTGATTTCCTTTAGGATTGGCTGGTTTGATCTCCTTGCAGTCCAAGGGACTCTCAAGAGTCTTCTGTGGCACCACAGTTCAAATTAATCAGTTCTTCAGTGCTCACCCTTTTTATTGTCAATCTCTCACATCTGTACATGGCTACTGGAAAAACCATAGCTTTGACTAGATGGACCTTTGTAAGCAAAGCAATGTCTTTGCTTTTTAATATGCTGTCTAGGTTGGTCATAGCTTTTCTTTCAAGGAACAAGCATCTTTTAATTTCATGGCTGCAGTAATAATTCACAGTGATTCTGGAGCCCCCCAAAAATAAAGTTTGTCACTGTTTCCATTGTTTCCCCATCTAGTTGCCATGAAGTGATGGGACTGAGTGTCATGACCTTTGTTTTCTGAATGCTGAGTTTTAAGCCAGGTTTTTCATTGTCCTCTTTCACCTTCATCAAGAGGCTCTTTAATTCCTCTTCACTTTCTATGATACAGGTGTTTTCATCTGCATATCTGAGGTCATTGATATTTCTTCTGGAAATCTGGATTCCAACTTGTGCTTCATCCAATCTGGCATTTTGCATAATGTACTCTGCATGTAAGTTAAATAGCAGGATGATAACACACAGCCTTGACCTTCTCCCTTCCCAGTTTTGAGCCAGTCTGTTGTTCCATGTCCAGTTCTAACTGTTGCTTCTTGATCTGCATATAGGTTTCTCAGAAGGCAAGAAAGATGGTCTGGTATTCCCATCTTTTAAGAAATTTCCACAGTTTTGTTATGAACTACACAGTCAAAGGCATTAGTATAGTCAATGAAGCAGAAGTAGATTTTTTTTTCTTCTGGAATTCTCTAGTTTTTTCAATGATCCAATGGAGCTTGGTAATTTGACCTCTGGTTCCTCTGCCTTTTTTTTTTTTTAATCCAGATTGTACATCTGGCAGTTCTCTGTTCACATTCTATTATGTAGAGAAGAGAAAGAGGAGCTAGTACTTTTGGAATGCTCTCTGGATAAATTTTCATGAAGTGGAGACCAGAGATACAGGGGCAGTATCTGGAGGGGAATGTGGGGTCAAAATAACACAATTTTCTTTTTTTTTTTTAGATGCTTCTTTTTTTAAATTTTATTTTATTTTTAAACTTTACATAATTGTATTAGTTTTGCCAAATATCAAAATGAATACACCACAGGTATACATGTGTTCCCCATCCTGAGCCCTCCTCCCTCCTCCCTCCTCATACCATCCCTCTGGGTCGTCCCAGTGCACTAGCCCCAAGCATCCAGTATCGTGCATCGAACCTGGACTGGCAACTCGTTTCTTATATGATATTTTACATGTTTCAATGTCATTATCCCAAATCTTCCGACCCTCTCCCTCTCCCACAGAGTCCATAAGACTGTTCTAATAAACTCAAAATGGATTAAAGATCTAAACGTAAGACCAGAAACTATTAAACTCCTAGAGGAGAACATAGGCAAAACACTCTCCGACATACATCACAGCAGGATCCTCTATGACCCATCTCCCAGAATATTGGAAATAAAAGCAAAAATAAACAAATGGGACCTAATTAACCTTAAAAGCTTCTGCACATCAAAGGAAACTATTAGCAAGGTGAAAAGACAGCCTTCAGAATGGGAGAAAATAATAGCAAATGAAGCAACGGACAAACAACTAATCTCAAAAATATACAAGCAACTCCTACAGCTCAACTCCAGAAAAATAAACGACCCAATCAAAAAATGGGCCAAAGAACTAAATAGACATTTCTCCAAAGAAGACATACAGATGGCTAACAAACACATGAAAAGATGCTCAACATCACTCATTATCAGAGAAATGCAAATCAAAACCACTATGAGGTACCATAACACAATTTTATTAACACACAAATCACATATTATAAACTTCATCAAGAAATATGGAGAAAGTGGCAGAGTGTTTGGATAATTTGGTGTGTAATCTACTGGTGACAGCAAATTTGATGCTACAAAAGACAGGAGATTTTCTGAAGATTTTCTTTAGTAGGGGAAGAGAATCTCTCTAGATATTGGCTTTCATGGGACCAGTGTTTTTAGTAACAGGAGGAAGGCAGAGATTTTAGTGATAGAGGTGGTGGGTGGATTGTTATGGAGGCAGATCACTTTGGAAAATTGCTTCTGAATTATTATGATTTCTCAGCGAGTTTGGAGCCAATGGTATCAGTTTAAAATAAGGATGGGGTAGATGGTGTTTAAGGTATGAGAATACAGAAGACAAGAAATAGTCATCAAGAGTTAAAAAAAAAGAAGGGAATGGTGGGAAGAAGAGGAAAGGGAAAAGGAAGGAAGGAAAGAATGAAGGAAGAAAGAGAGAGAGGCAGAGATGGAGGTAGAGATGAGGGGAGGGAGGCATTATAATCTTAGTGTGTGGAAAGATTTTGGAAGGAAAATCCCCTGGGTCTTAGCATCTTCTTCAATCCTATGAATAACTTCCTATATTGTACTCTTATCACAGCTTCCTATCTGTTCTTGTTTCTCTTCTTCTGATTGTTGTTGTTGTTCACTCACTAAGTCATGTTGAGCTCTCTGACACCACATGAACTGCAGAACACCAGGCTTCCCTATCCTTCACTATCTCCCAGAATTTGCTCAAACTCTTGCCCATTAAGTCTGTGATGTCATCGAATCATCTGCCCAGCAAAATTTAGATTTCAACTCTTCCTTTTATTCTCATTTCAT
The DNA here is from genome assembly GCF_002263795.3 of Bos taurus. Classification (NCBI taxonomy): domain Eukaryota; kingdom Metazoa; phylum Chordata; class Mammalia; order Artiodactyla; family Bovidae; genus Bos; species Bos taurus. The sequence continues at coordinate 10,389,105 of NC_037334.1, read as the reverse complement.
TAGTCACCTCCCAGTTTCATTTCTTTCCCACCCAGACCACACACTTTTGGTCAGACATCCATCACATTTTCGACTTCTTGTTTTATCAATTACTTCACATCAGTGCATTCTTACCCAGCTGATACACTCAATTTGCTGCAAACCATTCTTCTCCATAAGTGCAGGACTACATGTTGGGAGATTTTACTTCATTTTCTCATTGCGTAAGAGCTAGTTTTTCTTCTATAGTTGTGGATTTGAATTCTGATGCTTTATAAACTCCTGTGAACTTCCTCTGCTTGGTAATATGTCCTCATCTATTTCTCCCCCAATCTGGCTTCTACATTTAATCTCAACTAATTTGCCCCTCGATGGACATGAGTTTGAGTAAGATCTGGGAGTTGGTAATGGACAGGGAAGCCTGGCATGCTGAAGTTCATGGGGTTGCAAAGAGTCAGACATGACTGAGAGACTGAACTGAACTGAACTGAATTTGCACCTGTATATGTATGTATATAAAGGTGTATTAGCATGTATACATATATACATACATATCTCACTGCTGCTGCTGCTGCTGCTAAGTTGCTTCAGTCGTGTCCGACGCTGTGCGACCCCAGAGACGGCAGCCCACCAGGCTCCCCCGTCCCTGGGATTCTCCAGGCAAGAACACTGGAGTGGCTTGCCATTTCCTTCTCCAATGCATGAAAGTGAAAAATGAAGGTGAAGTCGCTCAGTCGTGTCCGACTCTTAGCGACCCCATGGACTGCAGCCTACCAGGCTCCTCTGTCCATGGGATTTTCCAGGCAAGAGTACTGGGGTGGGGTGCTATTGCCTTCTCCGATACATATCCCACTAATGATTTACTAATAACCAGACCTCATGATCATGTGTTAATTATTCTCTGACTGTGTGAAGCAAAAAATATACAAAAAAAGAAAATATCAGGAAAAATAGATAAAACATAGTCTACACCTACAATTTGATAAAAGAATAACGATTTCTGGCTCTGATTTTCTGAGCCCTGCAATCATGTTCACTTCTTCAACCACAGATAAGTTGGCATTTTTAGAGATGCTACCTCAATGAATCTTCCTGCTGCTGCTACTAGATCGCTTCAGTCGTGTCCGACTCTGTGCGACCCCATAGACGGCAGCCCACCAGGCTCCCCCATCCCTGGGATTCTCCAGGCAAGAGTACTGGAGTGGATTACCATTTCCTTCTCCAATGCATGAAAGTGAAAAGTGAAGGTGAAGTCGCTCAGTTGTGTCTGACTCTTCGCGACCCCATGGACTGCAGCCTACCAGGCTCCTCCGTCCATGGGATTTTCCAGGCACGAGTGCTGGAGTGGGGTGCCATTGCCTTCTCTAGAGCACTCTTTATGTGTTTATTCCACAGACTGTAGATGAAGAGGTTCAGCATGGGTGTAACCATTGTGTACATCACTGAGTCCATTATATTTAACTGTGAACTGTGGGTAGGAGGTACACTGATAGGACTGTACAGTAAAATAAGGTAGCAACCAAGAGGTGAGATGCACAGGTGGAAAATGCTTTATACATTCCCTGAGTTGATGAATTTTGTCATATGGAGGAAACTATCTTAGAGTTTGAATAAATGATTCTAGTGAATGGACTGCCACCCAGGATTGCAGCTGCAAAATATATTACTGTGTCACTAAGAAAAGTGTCAAAAGAGGCATATTGGACAACCTGATTGAGTTCACAGAAAAAGTGAGGGAATTCCAAGTCTGTGAAGAAGGACAACTGAAGCATCATTAAGCTTTGTAACAAGGAATTCAGGGCACCCAAGATCTAGGACATTAGCACCAGCAGTCCACAGATTCTGGTGTTCATGATGACTATGTCACGCAGAAGGTGACATATGGCCGGGTAGCAGGCATAGACCATCACAGTCAGGAGAAAGTTATCCAGCCCTGCGAAGAGCAGGAAAAAACTTATCTGGCTGATGTAGCCTTCATACGTTATACCTTTGTTCTGTCTGGATGTTCCAGAGCATATTTTGGATGGTGGTCGAGATGAAACAGATGTCTGCAAAGGACAGGTTGGAGAGGAAGAAGTTCGTAGGGTGTGGAGGTGTGGATCTGAACTGACAGCCAGGATTATGAGCAGGTTTCCAAACACAGTGATCAGGTACATAGAGAGGAAAATCACAAATATGAGGGACTGCAGTTCTGGTTCCTCTGAAAATCCAATAAGAAGAAAATTTGAAATTTGTGCATCATTTCCTTTCTTTTTTTTTTTTTAAATTTAATTTAATTTTTTAACTTTACAATATTGTATTGGTTTTGCCATATATCAAAATGAATCCACCACAGGTATACATGTGTTCCCCATCCTGAACCCTCGTCCCTCCCCATACCATCCCTCTGGGTCATCCCAGTGCACCAGCCCCAAGCATCCAGTATTGTGCATCGAACCTGGACTGGAGACTCATTTCATATATGATATTATACATGTTTCAATGCCATTCTCCCAAATCATCCCACCCTCTCCCTCTCCCACAGAGTCCAAAAACCATACAGGGTTATTGTTACCAACTTTCTAAATTCCATATATATGCGTTAGTATACTGTATTGGTATTTTTCTTTCTGGCTTACTTCACTCTGTATAATAGGCTCCAGTTTCTAATTCCATGTGCTGAAGGGCACTATCTAGAAATTAAAAAAAAAATAATAGATTTAACAAAACTGGGCCTTACTGACATAGTTGAAATTCTACAATTTGTATTTTGCAGTCATAAGATCAATACCTATAATTTTTGTGTGAATCTTGTTCCCTTCAGTCATCCTCTGACTGTAAATTCCTGTTCATCTCTGTCTTTTCCTCAAGAGATTATGCATTGCAAACTTTGAATGAGAAATTCTGACAAAACATTGAAGGTGTATATTGAGTACTCACCATCTCCTAAGCAAGAAGTAGAGTGTGCTGAGAGACAAAAGTCCTCACAGTTCAATGATGGAGAAAGAATATAAACAATAGAAATCTTATAACATGTCAAATACTGATAAATAAAATTAAGAGAAACAGAGAAGATATATAGGAAGTGGTGGATGAGGTGATATTCTTTCCTGGGTATATAGCTAGGCTGTCAAACAAGGTAACATTTGAACAGAGACCTCAAGGAAGAGAGGTTGGGATGTCAAAGTTATCTCAGTAAATGTTGACCTGGCAGGAAGAATGGGTAGTGCAAAGACCTTGAAGAAGGCAATTGTTTCTAATACTAAAGGCTCAAGTGGAAGTTTGAGTGTCAAGGGGAATGAGCAAGAGGGAGAGATTGGACAGACAATGCTAAGAAATGAAGATACAGGGAGTCCCTCATTCACGTGCTGTTCTTACACTTTATTGATTTTATTCCCAAGGAATTCTGTACATGGGACTGGATCCACTTTTAATTTTAATACTATGTTAACATTCCGGTGTCTGCATTTCAAGGGGAATAATTTGCTTAAATGAGTTCAGGTCCTTCTGTTCTAAGGACTCTTATGCCTCACAACATACACACACACACACACACTACACACACACACACACACACACACACACACACACACACCATCATTTCACCTCCAGATGCAAAATTAGGATGGAAATAATACAAAGCATGCTCTCAAAAGCAGATAATCTATACCCTAAATTAGAGGAAAGTGAAAGTGTTAGTTGCTTGCTGTGCTATGCTTAGTCGCTCAGCCGTATCCAGCTCTTTGTGACCCCATGGACTGTAGCCCACCAGGCTCCTCTGTCTATGGATTTTTCCAGGCAAGAATACAGGAGTGGGTAGCCATTTCCTTCTCCGGGGAATCTTCCTAGGGATCAAAACCAGGTCCCCTGCATTGATATTTATAAAAGCAAATCTAATCGAAAAAGGAAAAAAATTATCATTAAAGAAATATAGACATACAAGAAGAGTGTTATACATATAAAAGGCTGTTATTACTACCAAGCATAGAGGAAAACTTTCTCTGCATAAAATGTAACATGGTAAGACATGACAAAATTAATATAACTAACAATGCAAAATATATACAGTTTCTCACATTTCTCTCTCTCTCTCTATATATATATCTATATCTATATCTATATCTATATATATATATATATGTAAGTGAATTGATGTCAAATAGCAGTTAGTGGAAAAATCAATTTTTCTGAAAATATGGAATAAAAAGAATCTTTAAAACTCAGACCATATACTGTGCAAGAACTCTTTATACTATAAAATAAAAATATAAAAAAGTAAATGTGTAAAAAAACTAAAAATATCAATACATGCAAACTCACAAATAATGAAATAGTTGCAAAGAAAAAGTACCTAGTGTTCTTCTTCAGATTTATTAAATGCATTTTTTTTCCATATGAGCACACAGCATGAGAAAAGATACTGTGAAATAGATATCTCAATAACTGTTGTTGCAAATAGCTACCTCCTTTGATTTCGATCTTTTCAATGAATACAGAGCATGCTCAAATACACCCCAAATTTGAAATTAAAAAAATACTTGATGTTCTGCATAGTCCCTCACACATAATACATGTTTCTGTTCTTCTGAACAGCATAACTCACATATGTTTTAATTTTCACAGAACCATGTAATTTATTTCACTTATTTTACAGTGTCCTCTAATTGGACCTTTATTCCCATCACTTAATTGTCAGCTTGTGTTGCAGACTCAAACAGACACATCTTATTATTATATTAAATAAATAAATTATACATTTCTAGTTAACCAAGAAAACAAACAGTTATCTCTCATCTCTGGACTAGGCTGTTCAGACACTTAGATGATTTCAGGTAAAACTTTTCAGGTTTCATTTTCTCTAAATCTTTCCTAGAGTAATTCCTGTTCTCTCAGACTTACCTAGATGGAGTTTCGTAGAAGGAGGTCTCTTGTGGAATGTGAGTCACTCCTTGGGTGACTGATGATGAAGACTGAATCTGTCATCAGACAAGACAGCAGAGTGTAGTAAAACACTGGCCCCTGATCCAGACTTATGACTCCAAAAGCAACTCTGTGTCGTGTCCAGCTTAAGGCTGCAAACACTAAGGGACCTCAGCAGGGGACATACTAATAGCTTTCTATACCTGCTTATTAAAATTAAAAGATGCTTGCTCCTTGGAAGGAAACGTATGACCAACCTAGACAGCATATTCAAAAGCAGAGACATTACTTTGCCAACAAAGGTCCGTCTAGTCAAGGCTATGGTTTTTCCAGTAGTCATGTATGGATGTGAGACTTGGACTGTAAAAAAAGCTGAGCCCAGAAGAATTGATGCTTTTGAACTGTGGTGTTGGAGAAGACTCTTGAGAGTCCCTTGGACTGCAAGGAGATCCAACCAGTCCATCCTAAAGGAGATCAGTCCTGGGTGTTCATTGGAGGGACTGATGCTGAAGCTGAAACTCCAATACTGTGGCCAACGGATGCAGAGAGCTGACTCATTGGAAAAACTGTGATTCTGGGAAAGATTGAGGACAGGAGGAGAAGGGGACAACAGAGGATGAGATGGTTGGATAGACATGGGTTTGGGTGGAGTCTGGGAGTTGATGTTGGACAGGCAGGCTTGGCATACTGCAGTTCATGGGGTTGCAAAGAGTTGGACATGACTGAGCAACTGAACTGAACCTTCTTATTAGGCACCTTTCCCTCTCACTATTTCTACTTCTATGTACATGATTTCTTAATGTGTAATTGGAATAAAATGAAAGAAAAATTCTCCTAATGATGCTCTGCTGTCAAGAGAACAGGTTCAAAGTCAAGTGAATCCAGTCTTTATTACTCTTTGAATGCAATCATGTATGTTTTTCAGGGGTCTAACTTGGACCACCTTATCTTAACGCTTTTTTAAAATTTTATTTTATTTTTAAACTTTACATAATTGTATTAGTTTTGCCAAATATCAAAATGAATCCACCACAGGTATACATGTGTTCCACATCCTGAACCCTCCTCCCTCCTCCCTCCCCATACCATCCCTCTGGGTCGTCCCAGTGCACTAGCCCCAAGCATCCAGTATTGTGCATCGAACCTTGACTGGCAACTCGTTTCTTATGTGATATTTTACATGTTTCAATGGCATTCTCCCAAATCTTCCCACCCTCTCCCTCTCCCACAGAGTCCATAAGACTGTTCTATACATCAGTGTCTCTTTTGCTGTCTCGTACACCAGGTTATTGATACCATCTTTCTAAATTCCATGTATATACGTTAGTATGCTGTATTGATGTTTTTCCTTCTGGCTTACTTCACTCTGTATAATAGGTTCCAGTTTCATCCACCTCATTAGAACTGATTCAAATGTATTCTTTTTAATGGCTGAGTAATACTCCATTGTGTATATGTACCATAGCTTTCTTATCCATTCATCTGCTGATGAACATCTAGGTTGCTTCCATGTCCTGGCTATTATAAACAGTGCTGCGATGAACATTGGGGTACACGTGTCTCTTTCCCTTCTGGTTTCCTCAGTGTGTATGCCTAGCAGTGGGATTGCTGGATCATAAGGCAGTTCTATTTCCAGTTTTTTAAGGAATCTCCACATTGTTCTCCATAGTGGCTGTACTAGTTTGCATTCCCATCAACAGTGTAAGAGGGTTCCCTTTTCTCCAAACCCTCTCCAGCATTTATTACTTGTAGACTTTTGGATCGCAGCCATTCTGACTGGTGTGAAATGGCACCTCATAGTGGTTATGATTTGCATTTCTCTGATAATGAGTGATGTTGAGCATCTTTTCATGTGTTTGTTAGCCATCTGTATGTCTTCTTTGGAGAATTTGGTTTAATATTTTTCCAAAGGCTGAGACTAAGGGAACTCTCAGATTGAAGTCCCTTTGAACCTTAAAAGATTAATTTATGGTGAGCACACTGGACTTTATTGTCAGAAAACTGTTCTTTCTTCCTTCAACTAGAGGGAAGACAGTGTTCTTTTGATATATAGTTATGGATGCCATATTCTTTGGCTTCTTGATACAATTGCCCAAAAAAGTGGCTTCCCTGGTGGCTCAGATGGTAAAGAATCTGCCTGCAATGCAGGAGAACTGGGTTCGATCCCTGGGTCAGGAAGATCTCCTGGGAAGTGGTAACCCACTCCAGTATTCTTGCCTGAAAAGTTCTGTGGACAGAGGATCCAGGTCGGCTAAAGCCCATGGGGTCACAATTAGTTGGACACAATGAGTGACTAACTTTTACACTTTTTATGGATGGTACATTCTTTGGCATCTTGACACGTTTGCCCCAAAATTTAGGAATGTCACACTTTATCACAAGTTAAGATCTGATACTTAGTCCCTTACTATAAAATATTTGTTAATTATTAAAGAGCACATTTATATATTTTAATGCGACTTTATTTTGGGGGGGCTCCAAAATCACTGCAGATGGTGAATGCAGCCATGAAATTAAGACTCCCAGAGGGATGGTATGGGAAAGGAGGTGGGAGGGGAGTTCAGGATGGGGAACACGTGTATACCCGTGGCAGATTCATGTTGATGTATGGCAAAACCAATACAATATTGTAAAGTAATTAGCCTCCAATTAAAATACATAAATTTTAAAAAATAAAAATAAAAGATGCTTACTCCTTGGAAGGAAAGTTATTACCAACCTAGATAGCATAATCAGAAGCAGAGACATTACTTTGCCAACAAAGGTCTGTCTAGTCAAGGCTATGGTTTTTCCTGTGGTCATGTATGGATGTGAGAGTTGGACTGTGAAGAAAGCTGAGCACTAAAGAATTGATGCTTTTGAACTGTGGTGTTGGAGAAAACTCTTGAGAGTCCCTTGGACTGCAAGGAGATCCAACCAGTCCATTCTAAAGATCAGTCCTGGATGTTCTTTGGAAGGAATGATGCTAAAGCTGAAACTCCAGTACTTTGGCCACCTCATGCAAAGAGTTGGCTCATTGGAAAAGAATCTGATGCTGGGAGGGATTGGGGGCAGGAGGAGAAGGGGACAACAGAGGATGAGATGGCTGGATGGCATCACCAACTCGATGGATGTGAGTTTGAGTGAACTCCAGGAGATGGTGATGGACAGGGAGGCCTGGTGTGCTGCAATTCATGGGGTTGCAAAGAGTTGGACACCACTGAGTGACTGAACTGAACTGAACTGAACCTGAGATTAGCATCTTATAGGCACTACTTGATTTAAGTTTAAGAAAAGTTTGTGCTCAGAATTAGTATTGTGAGCTCAATTTTCCATCGCAGGAATGCATTTTAAGCAGTTAAATTATCTGTTTAAAGGCTCAGACTGAGGAAGGAAAGGGTTTTGGTCAGAATTCTGTCAGGATGCACCATGTTTCAACCATAGGCCACTGGTTCTCAAACAAAGATAATTTTCCCTTGGGAGATATTTGTCAATGTCTGAAACAATACTACTAGACAATTACAGTACTCAATACAAATAATTATGCAGTCCAATTGTTAACTTGAGATGATGAGAAAACCAGTTCCAGACCAGCATTTCCCCAACTTCACTGTGCATAGGAATCATGTGGGTTTGTAGTTCTGATGCAGATTGGGATTCATCAGGTTCTGATAGGCCCAGAGATTCTGAAAATCAAAGAAACCTTCTGCTCGTGTTGATACTACAGGTCTTAGTGTGTGGACCACTCTTTGAGTAGCAAGATTCCATCCAAATGGAATGCAGCAGAATACACATTCTTCATAAGTGCATGTGTAACATTCTCAAGAATAGACCATATGTTGGGACACAATACAAATCTTAATAAATTTAGAAGACTGAAATTATATTAAGCATTTTTCTGATTGTAATAGCATGAAACTACAAATGGACTATGAGAAAAAAGCTGGAAAATCACAAATATCTGCAAGCTAAACATGATCTACTGAACAATATTGAGTCATTTAAGAAATCAAAGGAGTCATAAAAAACCCTGAAGACAAATGAAAATCAAAATATGACATATATTAACCTCTGAGATAAAGCAATAGTGTTAACAAGAGGGAAGTTCATAGTAATGCATACCTACTCAAGAAACAAGAAAGATATCTAACAAACTATTTAACTTTACATCTAAAGGAAGTAGCAAAAGAAGAGCAAAGAGCCCAAAGTTGTAAGGAAGGAAAAAAATAATAAAAGGAAGGAAATAATAAAAATCATAATAGGAAAATGAAAAAGTACTGATAAAATTCATCATCTTTTCATAATAAAAAACTTTATTAAAGTAAATATATAGGGAAAATGTTAGTGCTTAGTCATGTCCAACTCTTTGCAATTCCATGGACTGTAGCCCACCAGACTCCTCTGTCAATGAAATTCTCTAGGCAAGAACACTAGAACAGATAGCCATTCCTTTTTCCTGGGCATCTTCCTGATCCAGGGATCAAACATGGGTCTCCTGCATTTCAGGCAGATTTTTTACCATCTAAATCAGTAGGAATGCCATATAAGTAACATATCTCAACATAATAAAAACTACTTATGATAATTGAAAACTGATATGATACTCAACATTGAAAAGTGGAATGACTTTCCACTAGAATCTAGACCAAGACTATGATTCCCACTCTCACCATTTCTCTTTAATATAGAACTGGAAGACAAGAAAAAGAAATAAAATGTATTCAGATTTTCAAGTAAAAGGTAATGTTGTCATTAAACACAGACAACATGATGCTCTATATACACATGAAACTCTAAATATTCCATACAAAAAGTAGTAGAACTGATGAACAGACTCATCAAGGTAACAGGATACAAAATTATCATACATAAATCAGTTGCATTTCTTTACACTAACAATGAAATCTCAGAAAGGGAATGTAAACAAGCAATTTCATTTAAAATTGCACCTAAAAAATACTCAGGAAAATACCTCACCAAAGAGGAAAAAGACTTATATACTGAAAACTACAAAACATTAAGAAAGAAAATTTAAAATGATTCAATATTGGAAAAGACCCTGATGCTGGCAAAGATTGTAGGCAGGAGGAGAAGAGGGTGACAGAGAATGAGATGGTTGGATAGTATCACTAATTTAATGGACATGAACTTGAGCAAACAACCAGAGATGGTGAGGGACAGGGAAACCTGGCGTGCTGCAGTTCATGGGTCATGAAGAATCAAACATGACCAGGTAACTGAACAACAACAAAAATGATTTAAAGAAATTGAAAATTATTTCATGCTCTTGGAATGGAAGACTTAATATTGTTAAAGGGACATACTACCCAAAGCAATCTACAGTTTTAAGGTAATCCCTATCAACATACCCATGACATTTTTCATAGATCTAGAAAAAATAATCCAACAATATATATGGAACCATGAAAGACCAACAGTTGACAAAGAAATCCTGAGGACAAAAGAACAAAGCAGAAGGCAGAACCCTCCCACATTCAGACAATACTATAAAGCTATAGTTATCAAAACTGTGCTGTTGGCAAAAATTAGACATGTGGATCAATATAATACAGTAGAGAGCCCAGAAATAAACCCACAGACCTATGTACACTTAAATTTTGAAAACAGAAACAATGGGGAAAAGTCTCTTTGGCAAGTGGTGTTGAGATATCTGGAACAACCACATGTAAATCAATGAAGTGAGAGCATATCTTTACATTGTACACAAAAATAAAGTCAAAATGGCTTAGAGAGTTAAATATAAGTGAAGACTCTTATATGAACCTTCTAAAAAAGATCACAGGCAAGACATTTTCCAACATAAATCATAGCAGTGTTTTCTTAGGTCAGTCTTCCAAGACAATAGATATAAAAGCAAAAATAAACCAGTGTGACTTAATCAAACTTATAAGATTTGCTTCCAAAGGCAACCATAAATAAATAGAAAAGACAGCCTATGGACAGGGATAAGATATTTGCAAATGATGTGACTAACAAGGGGTTCATTTCAAAAACATGCAAATTAAATTAAAAAAAAAAACCTCAATTGAAAAATGCACGGAAGACATAAATCCACATGTCTCCAGAGGATGGCCAATAGGCACATGCAAAGATGCTCATCATCTCTATGTATTAGAGAAGTGCAAATCAACAACAATGAGGTACAACATGAAACTGGTCAGAAATGTTATCTTTTAAAAGTCAGCTAATAAATTCTGGAGAGGGTCTGGAGGAAAGGGAATCCTCTTTACACTGTTAGTGGTAATGTAAATTGGTGCATCTGCTGTAGAAAACAGTAAAATCTGAAAACAGATTTTTAAAAATTTCTTCCTGATAGTAGCCCAAGTCCTTCTGCAGTCATCCTACAAAAGATACTGAGTGAGTTCCCTGATGATGTCCACAGGTGGAAGTGCTTCTGGAGTCCTTGGGTGGGCAGGCCTGGGGTCTGAGTAATCAAGTTGCCTAATTCTCGGGTCCCTGTGGTCTATCCAATGTCTGAGACCATACAAGCAAGGGCTGGATTTTGAAATCACTTGCTTGAGTCTGTGGTGGTGAGCATGACATGTAGTTCTATGATCAGGAATGAAATTTTTGTCCAAAGTTGCCAACCATGTGTCAGGGACCCCTGCTATGGGCTTGACATTTCAATTGGTAGAGTTTGGTTTTGTTCTGGTGAAGGTTGAGATCTTTAGTTTGAGGGAGATTTCCTAGAGAATGGGGACCATATGCTGGGTTGGTTCCATGTCAAGCCTGGATGTTGGGTCTCAGGGGCCAGCCTTGATGCTTAGATGAGCCACAAGCCTGTGTCTGAAGGAGACAGCATAAGCTGTCTGCTGGAGCTTGCATGGACACTGAAAGCATGAGGCATAGCCTGGTGCTGCAGTGAGTTCAGATCTTGTGTTTGCAGAAACTTGCTCGGGGTCTAGACCACAAGGGCTAGACTGACACTACTAAAGACATGGCACTGGAATATGAAGTGAAGTCAAATACCTCCTTCACTTGTCTTTCCCCCACTTGGATGTTTCTGTCTTCATCCTGAGATGCCTAGATTTGGGGTAGGAGTGGCAAGGATAATGTGAAATTGTCCTTCCTATTCTATTCAATGCATCTTTTAAAAAAAGTAGTTTCCTTTATCAAGGTGCTGTAAAGCCTCACCAGAAATGCTTTGCTTGTATGAAGGTATTCTGGTGAATGGATAGTTATCCAATTTGATGTTTCTGGGAGGGGACAGGTATAGGATTTCCTACACTGCCATCTTGTTTTGATGTCACCCTGAGAATGTCCCTCTACTTCCTCTATTACTGCTGCTGCTGCTAAGTTGCTTCAGTCGTGTCCGACTCTGTGCGATCCCATAGACGGGAGCCCACCAGGATCCCCCATCCCTGGGATTCTCTAGGCAAGAATACTGGAGTGGGTTGCTATTTCCTTTTCCAATGCATGAAAGTGAAAAGTGAAAGTGAAGTTGCTCAGTCGTGTCCGACTCTTAGCGACCCTATGGACTGCAGCCTACCCAGGCTCCTCCGTCCATGGGATTTTCCAGGCAAGCATACTGGAGTGGGGGTGCCATTTCCTTCTCCACCTCTATTACTAGTACATGTTAAATATATTCAGCTTATCGCATGCTGCTGCTGCTGCTAAGTCCCTCCAGTAGTGTGTGACTCTGTGTGACCCCATAGATGGCAGCCCACCAGGCTCCACCATCCCTGGGTTTCTCCAGGCAAGAACACTGGAGTGGGTTGCCATTTCCTTCTCCAATGCATGAAAGTGAAGTTGCTCAGTCCTGTCCGACTCTTTGCGACACTATGGACTGCTGCCTACCAGGCTCCTCCATCCATGGGATTTTCCAGGCAAGAGAACTGGAGTGGGTTGCCATTTCCTTCTCCAGTTTATCACATCAGTTCAGTTCAGTTCAGTTGCTCAGTCGTCTCCGACTCTTTGTGACCCCATGAATCGCAGCACGCCAGGCCTCCCTGTCCATCACCAACTCCTGGAGTTCACCCAGACTCATGTCCATCGAGTCAGTGATGCCATCCATGGCATACTCTAATTAGTTAAAGGGGAAAAAAAATCTAAAGATGCATGACTCAGGGTAAGATTGAATACAGGTAGCTGAGCCACACTGAACAAGTGTGGATGATATGTCTTCTAACTGGGAAGAAAGTAAAGTGTTATGTATGACCATAGCAGCAGTGGAATAAATTAAGGCAATGTACATATGATAAAATATTTTTTTCCTGTAAACTAGATTAACTAGATATAGAAATGAACAAACTAACTATAATTTATTTTAAGATGGAAGAGCACTATAGCCAGGCACAGATGAGTCTTAGAAACCCTATGTAGAGATAGACAGCTAATTACAGGCTCATGAGGAAACTAACAGTGCTTGGAAAAATTCCAAACCATACCATCCCATTAAATAATAAATACACTATATTTTGGGGCTTCCCAGGTGGTGCTAGTGGTAAAGAACTTGGCTGCCAATGCAGGAGACATAAGAGACACCAGTTTAATCCCTGGGTCAGGAAGATGTTCTGGAGGAAGGCATGGCAACTCACTCCAGTATTATTCCCTGGAGAATTATATGTACAGAGGAGCCTGGTGGGCTACAGTCCATGGGGTCACAAAGAGTCAGACACGACTGAAGTGACTTAGCATGCACGCACATTATGTTTTACCATTTTATTTTAGGATGGCTGATAAAGCAACCCACTAAAAATATAATAATCAAAGTGAATGAAGTGGGAATCTACTATTTCTTTTAAAAAAATGTTTTATTGGAATACAGTTAATTTACAATATTGGGTTAGTTTCAGGTGTGCAGCAAAGTGAATCAGTTATACATACACATATCCAGTCTTTTTTGGATTACTGGCCCCACGTTAGACCATGTTCTGACATTTGGAGACAGCATTTCTGATTACTTTGTTACTCAAGTTTTTTTTTTTTTTTTTTTTAATTTTTCTTCACAAAATTGTATTAGCTTGAGTCTGATGCCTTAGACCACTTGGGCAGTCTGATAGCCTACAGAACTGCATTAAAAAGTGACTTCATTGATATTCATGTCCAGATACCAAGGAGAGCTTGCAAGGACATACATATTTGTACACAAAATCTGTTGACCCTGAATGATTTGAGTAGGCAGAAATTCGAGTTCTTTCATGAATCCTGATTATGCAAACTGAAGGAATTCTATTGTATCATATGGGAGATATGAAGTGGATAATATCATTTACTGCTCATTTTGTTTATGACAGTATTTAGAATGATTCAGGTTTTTTATGTAGAACAATGGGGAAAATAATGGTTGTAGGCATCACTACAAGTTTTCAAGCAGGAAGAATAAGATGACTCAATAAGAAAATATAAAACAGTTTCATCAGTCCTTCACTTCAATGAAGAAATCATCTTATACATTGACACTGATGTTCCATACTCTTTTCAAAATTTTTCTTACAATTTAAAAACATTTTTAATCTTTAATGAACTATCTAGACAAAAAATTACAACTGAATCTGAAATATAGACCCTGAAACATACATTCATTTCTGGTATGTAAATTTCATTCATAAATGGATAAAACTATGGATGTTGTGAATGTCTCCACATATAGTCTAGGAGATGAACTGCCTGTTTATTAGTTTGTGAAATTCTTGTATATTAACTTCTCAGTATTCTCTGCTTCCTATATATTATGCTAATACCTCTATTTCGTACTGTCTTTACCTACGGGTAAGGACATTTTCCTTAATTTATTGAGTAGATGTATAGTTTGAAAAGGAATGACATGCATAATATTACAAAATATAATTTCAAGTTTGTTTCATGATTTTCAATGTCTTCTCTGACTTGAAGGTCATATGAAGTCAATCTGTTTATTGTGGTTTCTGTTTCTGTATAGACTGAAACTGTCAGACATGTATTTGATAATAAGTTTTTTTCCAGTAACTATGGTATTCAGTGTGGATATAGAGCCTGCTAAGAGAACAGAATCCTATTTAGGAGAATAAAACTCAATGGCTTATTATAAAAAAAGACGCTAGTACATTAAAGTCCTCATTATCAGGAACACCTATTCAGAAAGTGATATTAAAAAGGAACAATGGACATAGACATAAAACAACTGTAGTCTCAGGTTTTTCCTCTCTGTAATGTTATAAACACGACCAAGTTTCCAAGCTTAGGTTTTTTTTTTTTTTTTCCCCCAATAGAGTGGTAACTCATGACTAGTCTTTTTAGTAAAACTGAAGACATATTACATGGGGTGATATTTGTCATTTAATAAGAAATGATTCTTAATAAATTATGGCAGTTCCATGAGATACATAGGAATTTCCAACATTTCATATCAAAGTTTGAGAAAAAAGAAGGGACACAGGAGGAAAGAAAAAGAAGAGAAAGCCTTTGGATATTTTCATGATAATGAGGTAATTACATTGTACAGAGCAGGTGAAAACAATAAAAAATTCCAGGAAACAAATAAAAAGGCAACTTCTACATCTACAATCTGATTAAAGAATCACAACTACTGACTCTCAAACTTTGAGCTCTGTAGTCATGGGCATTTCTTCAAATCCAGTATAAATGGCTTTTTTGGACTCACCATCACAAAGAGTGTTTGCAGAGCCCCCTTTATGTCTTTGTTTCTCAGACTGTAGATGAAAGGTTTCAGCATGGGTGTGACCAGAGTGTGCATCACCAAGGCAGTATACTTGAGCTGGGAGTAGCAGCAGAGCTAAGGTACACTACTAGGCTTGTACAAAAGAATAAGGAGACAATTGAGAGGTGAGATGCATTGGTGGAAAATGCTTTATACTTCCCTTGAGCTGATGAGATTCTACATATATATATACTGGCTTTCATAGCAGCAGTGTTTAGAGTGACAGGTAGGAAGGCAGAGATTTTAGTGGTAGAGTTGGTGGGTGGATTGTTATGGAGGTGCATCCCTTTGGAAAATTGTTTCTAAGTTCTTCTGATTTCTCAGTGAGTAGTTAGGAGTCAAGGGTATCAGTTTACATATGGATGGGGGAAGATGGTGTTTAAGGTATGACAATACAGAAGACAAGAAATAGTCATTGTGGGGTTAAAAAAAAAACAACAGGAGAATGGTGGGAAGAAAAGAACTCAGGAAAGAAGGAAGGAAGAAAGGGAGGGAGGGAGGTATGAAGGGAAGGAGGCATTACAATCCTAGTGTATGAAAAGATTTTGAAAGGAAGGTCATTTTGCTCAAACGTATGTACATTGAGTTGGTGATGCCATCCAACCATATGCCCAGCAAAAATTCAGGGCTTTCAAGTCTTCCTTTCATTCTCAATTCATTAGTCACCTCCCAGTTTCATTTCCTTCCCACCAAGACCACACACTTTTGATCAGGCATCCATCACAATTCTACTCCTTGTCCTATCAATTACTTCAAATTAGCCCATTCTTACCTAGTTGATGCACTCAGTTAGTTGGCAACCAAATTTTTCTCCATACGTATGGTCCTGCATGTCTGCTAAATTTTGCTTCATTTTCTTGTTAAGAAAGAACTAGTTTTTCTTCTACATGTGGTGGATTTGAATTTTTTTTCAGGTCATCTTTATTTATTTTTTATAGATAAATAAATTAAATTAAATTCTTTAATTTAATTTAATTTTTAATTAAATTAATTAAAATTAAATAAATTATTTAATTGGAGGCTAATTACTTTACAATATTGTATTGGTTTTGCCATATATCAACATGAATCTGCCATGTTTTATAAACCCCTGGGCACTTTCTCTGCTTGGAAAAAATCCTTATCTATTTTTTTGCCCAATCTAACTTCCACCATTAATGCCAACTAATCTGCACCTGTCTATATCATTAATAAATGACTAATAGCCAGATATCATGATCATTTATTTATTATTTTCTGACTGTGTGAAAGCAGAAAAATATTTTATATGTTAGAGTGGAAATCTTAAAAAATTGAATCTCTTAAGTGTAGATAGAAGTTAAGGTCAAAGCAAAGGAAATACCAGGAAATAATAGAAAAAGCATCGTCTACACCTACAATCTGGTCAAAAAAATAGTGATTTCTTACTCCAGTTTCTTTAGCCTGGCAATCATTTACACTTCTTCAACCAGAGGTAAGTTGGCATTTTTAAAGATGACACCCCAATGAATCTTCTCAGAGCCCTCTTTATGTCTTTATTCCGCAGACTGTAGATGAAAGGGTTCAGCATGGGTGTGACCACTGTATACATCACTGAAGCTGTTATATTTGACTGTGAGCTGTGGGTAGAAGCAGGGCTAAGATACACAGATAAGACTGTACAATAAAATAAGGCAACAACCGAGAGGTGAGATGCACAGGTGGAAAATGCTTTATATTTCCCCTGAGTTGATGAAATTCTTCGTATGCAGGAGATTATCTTAGAGTATGAATAAATGATTCCAGTGAATGCACCACCACCCAGGATTGCAGCTGCAAAATATATTACTATGTCATTAAGAAAGGTGTCAGAACAGGCACATTGGACAACCTGATTGAGTTCACAGAAAAAGCGAGGGATTTCCAAGCCTGTGCAGAAGGACAACCGCAGTATCATTAAGCTTTGTAACAGGGAATTCAGAGCACTCATCACCCAGGACACCAGAACCAGCAGTCCACAGTGCCAGGGGTTCATCATGACTGTGTAGTGCAGAGGGTAACATATGGCCAGGTAGCGGTCATAGGCCATCACAGTCAAGAGAAAGTTATCCAGCCCTGCAAAAAGTAGGAAAAAGTGTATCTGGCTAATACAGCCTGCATAACTTATATGTTTGCTCTGCCTCTGGATGTTCCACAGCATCTTTGGGATGGTGGTGGAAGTGAAGCAGATGTCTACAAAGGACAGGTTAGAAAGGAAGAAGTACATGGGGGTGTGGAGTTTGGGGTCTGAGCTCACAGCCAGAAAGATGAGCAGGTTTCCAAACACAGTGATCAGGTACATGAAGAGGAAAAGCCCAAATATAAAGGGCTGCAGTTCTGGTTCCTCTGAAAATCCCAGAAGAAGAAATTCTGAAATTTGTGTATTGTTTCCCGATTCCATGTAGTGCAGGGCTCTACCTAGCAATAAAAATAATAATAAGACTGATTTAACAAAAACAGACCTTACTGGTATAATTTAAAATGTACAATTTATATTTTGCGGTCAAGAAATCCACACCTACAGTTTTGGTGTGAAACTTTTCCCTTTTGGGACATCCTCTGATTACAAATTCCTGTTCATCTCTGTCTTTTCACCAAGAGGTCATGTATTGTAAACTTTGAATGAGGGATTCTGACAAAGTATTGAGGCTATATATTGAGTACTCACCATCTCCTGAATAAGCAGAGTATGCTGAGAGTCACAAGTCCCCACAGTTTAATGATGGAGAAAGAATGTAAACAAGTAGAAATATAATAAGATTTCAAATGAAGAAAAGTAGAGAAGGTATATAGAAGGTAGTAGTAAAGGTGTTATATTTTACTGGGTGTCCAGCTAGGCTGGCAAACAACGTAACATTTGAACAGAGATATCAAGGAAGAGGGTCTGGGGTGTCAAGGTTATCTCAGGAAATCTGGGCCTGGAATGATGAAGGGCCAGTTCAAAGACCCTGAGGAAGGGTCTGATAGTCAAGGCTCAATTGGAAGTTTCTGATAGTCAAGGTTCAAGTGGAAGTTTGCATGTCAAGGGGAAATGACCAAGAGGGAGAGTGATGAGAAATAGGGGAGAGTGCTAAGGAATGAAGATACAGGGAGTCCATCATTCACATGTTGTTCTTGTGCATTATAAATTTTATTGATTTTATTTAATATATTTTTGCCCTAATCTTATAATGGCCATCATTCTGATTTTGTATTTAATTGAAGGGTAATTGCTTTATAGAATTTTGTTGTTTTCTGCCAAATAACATGATGCCATACATATACATATGTCCCCTCCTTCTTGAACCTCCCTCCCATCTCCCTCCCCATCCTACCCCTCTAGATTGTTACAAAGGCCTTGTTTGAGTTCCTTGAGTCATATAGCAAATTCCCATTGGCTGTCTATTTTACATACGGCAGTGTAAGTTTCCATGTTACTCTCTACTGTCTGTATTTTAAGGAGAATAATTTGTGTATATGAGTTCAGCTCCTCTTGCCATAAGAACTCTCATACCTCACAACACACACACAGACACACACACACACAAACACACACACACTCTCAACTTCAGCTGCAAAATTAGAACAGAAATAATACAAGATGAGCTGTCAAAACCAGATTATCTATAACCTCAATTATGGGGAAGTGGCACCCAAATTCCAGTTATTAAGTTTTCTATGGACAGTGAAACATGGCTCTCCATTTTAATATGACTATTTTCCCTCTTTATTTGATGAAACATTTAAAAAAGTTCAAAAAGCATAGTTGTAAGAAAGAAATAGACATGAGGGAGAAAAATAACCTAATAAACTTAGGTGGTCTCTGAGAGAAGGAGATGAGGAGAAATCTTCTTTAGTTTGGGGAGTGCTGCAACTTCTGTTATTGCCCTGTCCATGGGGTTTTCCAGAATACTGGAGCGGGTTGCCATTTCCTTCTCTGGGGATCTTCCCCACCCAGGGGTTGAGTCAGTGTTTCCTGCATCTCCTGCCTTACAGGAGGATTTTTTACCACCAAGCCACCAAAGAAGCCCCGTGATGCCCAGAATAACCAGTAAAGCAGAAAAACATCAATTTATTCAAAAGAAAAGGACTGATATCCTTATGATGCAAAGATAGTTTACTGAATGAAGTAGGAAAATGAGTAAAATGAATAAACATATAATTCAGAATAGCGAATCACCACTGGAGAATGAAGCCAAAATTCTGTAGCTTAAAAGGATGCTCATCTTGTGTACTTTCTATAAACTTCACATTCACATTGCCCTGCTCTTGGCCACATAGATCTAGTAAGCATTGAACTTGACTGTTTCACAGATGTGAAAGCTTTAATGCTCAGAGTCACTATAATACTTCTTCCTTTTTTTTGAGTCTCATTCGCTTTCTTACTGGGAAATGTTCACGCCTCCTTTGTCTTCAAAATCTTCATCTATGCTTTCACATTGCTTATAGGAAGCTCTTTCATGAACCATTTTTAAAATTAATAATTCTAAAGGAAAGGGACATTTCCTCACACACTTAATTTAATTGTATAAGCCATCAATGTCTACTTCTAATTCCTTGTTATTTTCCTATGCTGTGAATATCTTGACACATGTAATGATGCTACTCACTGCCATTCTGACCCCACCCACACCAGACTTAGTTGGAAATGGCAGATGAATAAATATGAATCACTTGAACTTGAAAGATTATGGTCCCACAAAATTGCCAAGGCTGGAAGATGATGAAAGGATGAATAGAGGCAGGGAAATGCTAAAATAGGTATGGAGGACACACAAAACGAATATTTTCCAAATTCTGAGGGGAGGACCTACTAGGGAATTAAACTATCTTTCCTAAGAATTAAATATAATAGATTAAATAAAACACAAAATAACTTACCAAAGAGCATCCTTCAGAGAAAGGATACAGACAAAATCATATCAGGGGTTGTTCAGTCCTTTGTATGTTAGTATATCTGTCTGTGTATGTACCTATGTGTTTATTTCTATATTTGCAAATACTGCAATATGCAATGTAAAAGGCATGTAAAACAATGTATGAGGCATGTGTTCTTCTCCACATAGTCAAAATAAATACATGGCAGTATGGAAGTGTTTCTATTTTTGTTTATTTTTATTTTTTTAAGTTATTTGAATTGGAGTATAATTGCTTTATAATATTGTGATGGGGAACAGTATGGAGATTGCTTACAAACTAAGAATAACATTACCAGTTGACCCAACAATCCCACTACTGGGCATATGCCCTGAGAAAACCGTAATTTAAGAAGACAGTGTACTCCAATGTTTATAGCAGCACTATTTACAATAGCTATGGGCACAGTCTAGACCTGATTCTGTTGCTAGTCCAACATGCAGAGGTTTCCCCACACCAGATTCCATAAAATCCTACAGAGGCCAAGATAATATATCCTTTTAACATATGATTTATCTCTGAGGACAGTATATCACATTTATGCATCTATATGATTGCAATAAACTTTTTCTTTTATGATTTATTATTCAAATGAACAGAGGCCTCATATTTTATTAAGCTTTGTGTTTTAAAGTGTGTACACTTATATAGAAAAATATTGGGGGAGGAGCTAAGATGGCAGAGGAATAGGACGGGGAGACCATTTTCTCTCCCACAAATTCATCAGAAGAACATTTAAATGCCAAGTAAATTCCACAAAACAACTTCTGAATGCCAGCAGAGGACATCAGGCACCCAGAAAAGCAACCCATTGTCTTTGAAAGGAAGTAGGAAAAAATATAAAGGACAAAAAAAGAGAGAAAAGAGGGAGGGACAGAGCTCCATCCCAGGAAGGGAGTCTTAAAAAGAGAAGTTTCCAAACACCAGGAAACACTCTCACTGCCGAGCCTGTGCCGAGCCTTGGAAGCACAGAGGGCGATATAACAGGGAGGAAAAATAAATAAACAATTAAAACCCACAGATTATGAGCCCAACAGTAACTCCCTCAGTGGAGAAGCAGCACAGATGCCAGCACCCACCACTAGCAAGTGGGGGCTGGGCAGGGATGCACGGGATGCATTGCTTAGAGTAAGGATCTGGCCAGAATGCCCCGAGCGCTACCTGAGCAAACTAATTTGGGCTACCAAACCAGACTGTGGGGTAACTACTACGCGAAAAGCCAGCCCTAACCTAAGACACTGCCAGGCCCATGCACAGAACAAAGGACTGAACAGAGATAGCCAGCTGCAGATCATCCCCCTCCGGTGACAGGCAGCCAGAGCCGGAAGGGGGCAATCACAGCCCCAGAGAGACATTATCTACAAAACAGCATGTATAATATCATGTATGAAATGAGTCGCCAGTCCAGGTTCGATGCACGATACTGGATGCTTGGGGCTGGTGCACTGGGACGACCCAGAGGGAGGGTATGGGGAGGGAGGAGGGAGGAGGGTTCAGGATGGGGAACACAGGTATACCTGCGGCGGATTCATTTCGATATTTGACAAAACTAATACAATATTGTAAAGTTTGAAAAAAAAAAAAAAAACAGTAAGCAGGCTTCTTTGCTAACTAAGACTTCTTGGGGTTCTGGACGGTCAACATCCACCTGAGAAGGTGTACCGGTTGTACACCCAGAAAACTGAGTGGCAGGGAGGCGATAAGTCGCAGGAACCGTGCTTGCTAAACACCTCATCACCTGAGCTGCTTGGACCTGGGAAGGGCACAAAACGCAGGCCCAACCGAGTCTGCACCTCTGAGGACTACCCGAGTGCCTGAACCTGAGCAGCTTAGACCTGGGAGGCGCAGCAGCCCAGGGCCAGCCTCGATGGTTCCCGGCGGAGCAACCTAGAGCCTGAGCAGTGTGGGCAGGGAGGCTACACGCGCCATGAGCGGGGGCAGGCCCAGTGTGGCTGAGGCACTGCAAGCACATGCCAGTGTTATTTGTTTGCAGCATCCCTCCCTCCCCACAGCACGACTGAACAAGTGAGCCTAAAAAAAAAAAGTGTCCACCACCACCCCCTTTGTATCAGGGCGGAAATCAGACACTGAAGAGACCAGCAAACAGAAGAACCTATAACAGAGGGAACCGCCTTGGAAGCGACAGGCAATAGATTAAAACCCTGTCGTTAGTACGGACTACATAGGAAGGGGCCTATAGATCTTGAGAAATATAAGCCGGACCAAGGAACTAGCCGAAAATGAACTGACCCCACAACACCAGAGAAAGTCCTAGATATATTTTTACTATTTTTACGATCATTCTTTCTTTCTTTCTTTAATTTTTAAAAAAATTTTAAGGCCTCTATTACTCCTTTAATTTTCACTTTTATAACCTACTATTACTTTGCAAAAAAAAAAAATACGCTATTTTTTTAAAGCAAACTTCATATATATATTCTTTATAATTTTTGTAACCTTGTTTTTTTTTTTCTTTTTCTCTTTCTTGTTTTTTTTTTTTTTCCTTCTTTTCTTTAACATTGTATTTCCGAAATTCCAAACTCTACTCTAGATTTTTAATTTTAGCTTTTTGATATTTGTTATCAATTTTGTACCTATATATATTTTTTTAAATAATTTTTGTGACTTTTTTTTTCTTTCTTTCTTTCTCTTCTTCTTTTCTTTAACATTGTATTTCTGAAATTCCAAACTCTACTCTAGATTTTTAATTTATGCTTTTTGGTATTTATTATCAATTTTGTACCTATATTCTTTTTTAATAATTTTTGTGACTTTTTTTTCTTTCTTTCTCTTCTTCTTTTCTTTAACATTGTATTTTTGAAATTCCAAACTCTACTCTAGATTTTTAATTTTTGCTTTTAGGTATTTGTTACCAATTTTGTACCTTTAAGAATCCAATCTTCAGTACCCATTTTTCACTAGTGAGCGAGATTACTGGCTTGACTGCTCTCTCCCCCTTTGGACTGTCCTCTTTCTCCACCAGGTCGCCTGTGTCTCCTCCCTCTCTACTCTACCCAACTCTGTGAATTTCTGTGTGTTCCAGACGGTGGAGAACACTTAGGGAACTGATTACTGGCTGATCTGTCTCTCTACTTTTCATTCCCCCCTTTTATCCTCCTGGCCATCTCAGTCTCCTTCCTTCCTCTTCTTTTCTCTGTATAACTCCGTGAACATCTCTGAGTGGTCCAGTTGTGGAATGCACATAAGGAAGTGATTACTGGCTAGCCCACTTACTCCTCTACTGATTCCACCTCATCTCATTCGGGTCACCTCTAACTCCCTCCTCCCTCTTCTCTTCTCCATGTAACACTGTGAACCTCTCTGGGTGACCCTCATGGTGGAGAAACTTTTCATCTTTAACCTGGAGGCTTTATTGATGGTGCTGTATAGAAGCAGAAGTTTTGAGACTACTGTAAAAATAAGACTGATAACTGGAAGCAGGAGGCTTAAGTCCAAACCCTGACTCCAGGGAACTCCTGACTCCAGGGAGCATTAACTTACAGGAGCTCATCAAACGCCTCCATACCTACACTGAAAACAAGCACCACACAAGGGCCAACAAGTTCCAGGGCAAGACATACCAAGCAAATTCTCCAGCAACACAGGAACCCAGCCCTGAGCTCCAATACACAGGCTGCCCAAAGTTACTCCAAAACCATAAAGATCTCATAACTCATTACTGGACACTTCAATGCACTCCACAGAGAAGAAATCCAGCTTTACCCACCAGAACACCGACACAAGCTTTCTTAACCAAGAAACCTTGACAAGCCACCTGTACAAACCCACACACAGTGAGGAAACTCCACAATAAAGAGAACTCCACAAACTGCCAGAATACAGAAAGGATACCCCAAACTTAGCAATATAAACAAGGAGAAGAGACAGAGGAATACCCAGCAGGTAAAGGAACAGGATAAATGCCCACAAATCAAACAAAAGAGGAAGAGATAGG
The DNA here is from genome assembly GCF_002263795.3 of Bos taurus. NCBI lineage: Eukaryota > Metazoa > Chordata > Mammalia > Artiodactyla > Bovidae > Bos > Bos taurus. The sequence continues at coordinate 10,364,740 of NC_037334.1, read as the reverse complement.
GAATCTACCTGATAAAGAATTCTGAATAATGATAGTGAAATTGATCCAAACTCTTGAAATCAAAATGGAATCACAGATAAATAGCCTGGAGACAAGGATTGAGAAGATGCAAGAAAGGTTTAACAAGGACCTAGAAGAAATTAAAAAAGAGTCAATATATAATGAATAATGCAGTAAATGAGATCAAAAACACTCTGGTGGCAACAAATAGTAGAATAACAGAGGCAGAAGATAGGATTAGTGAATTAGAAGGCAGAATGGTAGAAATAAATGAATCAGAGAGGAAAAAAGAAAAACTAATTAAAAGAAATGAGGACAATCTCAGAGATCTCCAGGACAATATTAAACACTCCAACATTCGATTCATAGGAGTCCCAGAAGTAGAAGACAAAAAGAAAGACCATGAGAAAATACTTGAGGAGATAATAGTTGAAAACTTTCCTAAAATGGGGAAGGAAATAATCACTCAAGTCCAAGAAACCCAGAGAGTCCCAAACAGGATAAACCCAAGGCAAAACACCCCAAGACACATATTAATCAAATTAACAAAGATCAAATACAAAGAACAAATATTAAAAGCATCAAGAAAAAACAACAATAATACACAAGGGAATTCCCATAAGGATAACAGCTGGTCTTTAAATAGAAACTGTCCAAGCCAGGAGGGAATGGCAAGACATACTTAAAGTGATGAAAGAAAATAACCTACAGCCCAGATTATTGTACCCAGCAAGGATCTCATTCAAATATGAAGGAGAAATCAAAAGCTTTACAGACAAGCAAAAGCTGAGAGAACTCAACACCACCAAACCAGCTCTCCAACAAATACTAAAATATATTCTCTAGACAGGAAACACAAAAAGGGTATATAAATTTGAACCCAAAACAATAGAGTAAATGGCAACAGGATCATACTTATCAATAATTACCTTAAACATAAATGGGTTGAATGCCCCAACCAAAAGAAAAAGACTGGCTGAATGGATACAAAAACAAGACCCCTACATATGTTGTCTACAAGAGACCCACCTCAAAATAGGGAACACATACAGGCTGAAAGTGAAGGGTTGGAAAAAGACTTTCCATGCAAATAGAGACCAAAAGAAAGCAGGAGTAGCAATACTCATATCAGATAAAATAGACTTTAAAACAAAGGCTGTGAAAAGAGACAAAGAAGGTCACTACATAATGATCAAAGGATCAATCCAAGAAGAAGATATAACAATGATAAATATATATGCACCCAACATAGGAGCACCACAATATGTAAGACAAATGCTAACAAATATGAAAGGAGAAATTAACAATAACACAATAATAGTGGGAGACTTTAATACCCAACTCACACCTATGGATAGATCAACTAAACAGAAAATTAACAAGGAAACACAAACTTTAAATGATACAATAGACCAGTTACCTAACTGATATCTACATGTCATTTCATCACAAAACAATGAATTTCACCTTTTTCTCAAGCACACACGGAACCTTCTCCAGGATAGATCACATCCTGGGCCATAAGTCTAGCCTTGGTAAGTTCAAAAAAATTGAAATAATTCCAAGCATCTTTTCTGACCACAATGCAGTAAGATTAGATCTCAATTACAGGAGAAATACTATTAAAAATTACAACATATGGAGGCTGAACAACACGCTGCTGAATAACCAACAAATCATAGAAGAAATCAAAAAAGAAATCAAAATTTGCATAGAAACGAATGAAAATGAAAACACAACAACTCAAAACCTGTGGGACACTGTAAAAGCAGTCCTAAGGGAAAAGTTCATATCAATATAGGCATATCTCAAAAACAAGAAAAAAGTCAAATAAATAACCTAACTCTATACCTAAAGCAACTAGAAAAGGAAGAAATGAAGAACTCCAGGGTTAGTAGAAGGAAAAAAATCTTAAAAATTAGGGCAGAAATAAATGCAAAAGAAACAAAAGATACTAGAGCAAAAATCAACAAAGCCAAAACCTGGTTCTTTGAAAGGATAAATAAAATTGACAAACCATTAGCCCGACTCATCAAGAAACAAAGGGAGAAAAGTCAAATCAAGAAAATTAGAAATTAAAATGGACAGATCACAACAGACAACACAATAATACAAAGGAGCATAAGAGACTACTATCAGCAATTATATGCCAATAAAATGGACAACGTGGAAGAAATTGACAAATTCTTAGAAAAGTACAACTTTCCAAAACTGAACCAGGAAGAAATAGAAAATCTTAACAGACCCATCACAAGCACGGAAATGGAAACTGTAAACAGAAATTTTCCAGCAAACAAAAGCCCAGGTCCAGAAGCCTTCACAGCTGAATTCTACCACAAATTTAGAGAAGAGCTAACACCTATCCTACTCAAACTCTTCCAGAAAATTGCAGAGGAAGGTAAACTTCCAAACTCATTCTATGAGGCCACCATCACCCTAATACCAAAACCTGACAAAGATCCCACAAAAAAAGAAAACTACAGGCCAATATCACTGATGAACATAGATGCAAAAATCCTTAACAAAATTCTAGCAATCAGAATCCAAAAACACATTAAAAAGATCATACACCGTGACCAAGTGGGCTTTATCCCAGGGATGCAAGGATTCCTCAATAACTGCAAATCAATAAATGTAATACACCACATTAACAAATTGAAAAATAAAAACCATATGATTATCTCAATAGATGCAGAGAAAGCCTTTGACAAAATTCAACATCCATTTATGATAAAAAAAAAAAAAAACTCTCCAGAAAGCAGGAATAGAAGGAACATACCTCAACATAATAAAAGCTATATATGACAAACCCACAGCAAACATTATCCTCAATGGTGAAAAATTGGAAGCATTTCCTCTAAAGTCAGGAAGAAGACAAGGGTGCCCACTTTCACCACTACTATTAAACATAGTTTTAGAAGTTGTGGCCACAGCAATCAGAGCAGAAAAAGAAATAAAAGGAATCCAAATTGGAAAAGAGGAAGTAAAACTCTCACAGTTTGCAGATGAAACGATCCTCTACACAGAAAACCCTAAAGACTCCACCAGAAAATTACTAGAGCTAATCAATGAATATAGTAAAGTTGCAGGATATAATATCAACACACAGAAATCCCTTGCATTCCTATACACTAATAATGAGAAAATAGAAAGAGAAATTAAGGAAACAATTCCCTTCACCATTGCAACGAAAATAATAAAATACTTAAAAATATATCTACCTAAAGAAACTAAAGACCTATATATAGAAAACTATAAAACACTGCTGAAAGAAATCAAAGAGGACACTAACAGACCGAGAAATATAACATGTTCATGGATCAAAAGAATCAATATAGTGAAAATGAGTATACTACTCAAAGCAATCTATAGATTCAATGCAATCCCTATCAAGCTACCAACGGTATTTTTCACAGAGCTAGAACAAATAATTTCACAATTTATATGGAACTACAAAAAAAAAAAAAAAAAAAAAAAAAAGCACCTCGAATAGCCAAAGCAATCTTGAGAAAGAAGAATGGAACTGGAGGAATAAATCTGCCTGACTTCAGGCTCTATTACAAAGCCACAGTCATCAAGACAGTATGGTACTGGCACAAAGACAGAAATATAGATCAATGGAACAAAATAGAAAGCCCACAGATAAATCCAAGCACCTATGTGCCGGGAGCCGGCATATTGCATATTGAGTGCATATTGCATATTGAGTGCAGCACTTTTCAGGATCTGGAATAGCTCAACTGGAAATTCTATCACTGCCGGTAGCCAGCGTGAGGAACTCCGCCCATGACAAAGGTCATGAGGAAGGAGGCTCGGCATACGCAAAGGCGGGATCGAGCTTCAGGAGTCCCCCTGGAAATTCTCGAGCATATACCCCCAAAACCAGAGTCTGCCTACTTTCTGCTTTGTGCTTTCACCTACACCTCTGACTTTACGGGGGGCTGTCCCCCACTACCTCTCTGAAAAAAGTTAGCTTACAGCTCCAGTTAATAATTCCTGGGTGTGACAGTGTTTAACCTACAAACTCCTTTGGAAATCCTCTAGCCTGCCTGAATAGGTTTTTCTGGCCACATGTGATTGTTCAGAGCCTCCCAACTGTGAGAGGCAGGAGATGTTCTAAACTGTCTAAACACAGATTCTTTTGAGTAGTTAAAAGATTGATTAGAAATTGTATTGGTGAAGGGATTTTCACTTGTTGGGCCAATGTTTGCTGCTAAGTTTCCATATCCCTTACCTGCTGTGTCCCTGGCAGTGTATTGGTTAATATAATTGGTGTAAATAGTAGCTTTAATGTTTGTAACCTGGGACCCTTGAGTTAATTCTTTTTGTAGCCCACCACACCTTTGCGCTGTACGAATGCAACTTTATCTAATGCTTTTGGAGGGTGGCTCCTGACCAATCACCTTTAGAGAAAAATAAGTTTTCTGAAGAAAAGGTCTTAAAATGTTAACAGGCCTCCGGGCCAGAAGATGATGCAAATCACCTAAGCTTTTGCATATGATAAGTTTGCAGGAAGAAAGCCTGGTTTGCTGCAAGACTCTACCCCTTCCCCCATTATCCTCTGTGCATAACTTAAGGTATAAAAACTACTTTGAAAAATAAAGTGCGGGCCTTGTTCACCGAAACTTGGTCTCACCATGTCGTTCTTTCTCTTACCTTCTGGCTGAATTATTCAGCCTCTTTTCTCCACTGAATTTCCTCACTGAGCTATCCTTATTTCAGCCTCTTTTCTTCACTGAATTTTCCTACTGAGCTATCCTCATTCTATTACTCTTTATATCCTTAATTAACATTTAATTAAGCAATTGTTTCCTGATCTTCGCCTACGCCGTCTCTCCTTCGAATACCCTGGATCAGCCGGGGCTGGTCCCCGGCACCTATGGACACCTTATCTTTGACAAAGGAGGCAAGAATATACAATGGATTAAAGACAATCTCTTTCACAAGTGGTGCTGGGAAAACGGGTCAACCACTTGTAAAAGAATGAAACTGGAACACTTTGTAACACCATACACAAAAATAAACTCAAAATGGATTAAAGATCTAAACATACGACCAGAAACTATAAAACTCCTAGAGGAGAACATAGGCAAAACACTCTACGACATACATCACAGCAGGATCCTCTATGACCCACCTCCCAGAATATTGGAAATAAAAGCAAAAATAAACAAATGAGACCTAATAAAACTTAAACGCTTCTTCACAACAAAAGAAACTATAAGCAAGGTGAAAAGGCAGCCTTCAGAATGGGAGAAAATAATAGCAAATGAAGCAACTGACAAACAACTAATCTCAAAAATATACAAGCAACTCCTACAGCACAATTCCAGAAAAATAAATGACCCAATCAAAAAATGGGCCAAAGAACTAAATAGACATTTCTCCAAAGAAGACATACAGATGGCTAACAAACACATGAAAAGATGCTCAACGTCACTCAGTATCAAAGAAATGCAAATCAAAACCACTATGAGGTACCATTTCACACCAGTCAGAATGGCTGCGATCCAAAAGTCTACAAGCAATAAATGCTGGAGAGGGTGTGGAGAAAAGGGAACCCTCTTACACTGTTGGTGGGAATGCAAACTAGTACAGCCACTATAGAGAACAGTGTGGAGATTCCTTAAAAAACTGGAAATAGAACTGCCTTATGATCCAGCAATCCCACTGCTGGGCATACACACTGAGGAAACCAGAAGGGAAAGAGACACGTGTACCCCAATGTTCATCGCAGTACTGTTTATAATAGCCAGGACATGGAAGCAACCTAGATGTCCATCAGCAGATGAATGGATAAGAAAGCTGTGGTACATATACACAATGGAGTATTACTCAGCCATTAAAAATAATACATTTGAATCAGTTCTAATGAGGTGGAGGAAACTGGAGCCTATTATACAGAGTGAAGTAAGCCAGAAGGAAAAACACCAATACAGTATACTAACGCATATACATGGAATTTAGAACGATGATAACAATAACCCTGTATATGAGACAGCAAAAAAGACACTGATGTATAGAACAGTCTTTTGGACTCTGTGGGAGAGGGAGAGGGTGGGATGATTTGAGAGAATGGCATTGAAACATGTATAATATCATATATGAAACAAGTCACCAGTCCATGTTTGATGCATGATACTGGATGCTTGGGACTGGTGCACTGGGACTACCCAGAGGGATGGTATGGGGAGGGATGATGGTTCAGGATGGGGAACACATGTATACCTGTGGTGGATTCATTTTGATATATGGCAAAACCAATACAATATTATAAAGTTAAAAAATAAAAAAAAGAAAAATATTGAGGAAATGACAATTCATAAAATAAAAATGGTGCAAAGGAAAAAAAAAAAAAAAAAAACATGTGAAGACTAGTGGTTTCATTTAATTGTATTAAATGACATTTAATAAGACTGAGTCCCTTGGACTGCAAGGAGATCCAACCAGTCCATTCTGAAGGAGATCAACCCTGGGTGTTCTTTGGAAGGACTGATGCTGAAGCTGAAACTTCAATACTTTGGCTACCTCATGCAAAGAGCTGACTCATTGGAAAAGACTCTGATGCTGGGAGGGATTGGGGGCAGGAGGAGAAGGGGACGACAGAGGATGAGATGGCTGGATGGCATCACTGACTCGATGGACGTGAGTTTGCGTGAACTCTGAGAGTTTGTGATGGACAGGGAGGCCTAGCGTGCTGCGATTCATGGGGTCACAAAGAGTTGGACACGACTGAGCGACTGAACTGAACTGAACTGAATAAGACTGATATGAAATAAGACATATAGAATAAAATTTTAATTGTATTATTTGGGTCTTTAATTATAGTTCAAAAAGGCTAAGGCCTATTAATGAAAAATGTAAAGACTCAATACTTGAAAAGTAAAAAAGAAACTATCTAAAATTTTACTTCTATCAATATAACAATAAAAAGATTCCAGAATGCTTATGAAAAAGAAGCAGTAGTTAATTGAATGAAAAAAAAATGCCTTCCACAGAAGGAAGAAAATGACTTCTATTTTTAAAAACGAATCTAAGCATAAAGGCAAAAAACTACCATTAAAGAAATGCAAATGTGAAATAAGAACACTATACATATAAAGGACTGTTATTACTGCCAAGGATACAGAAAAAAATTCCAAATATATAAAATATAATATGAGAGGACGTGACATGATTAAATAATAGAACTAACCACTCAATTGGAGACGGCAATGGCACCCAACTACAGTACTCTTGCCTTGCAAATCCCATGGACGGAGGAACCCGGTACGTTGCAGTCCATGGGGTCGCTAAGAGTCGGACACGACTGAATGACTTCACTTTCACTTTTCACTTTGATGCATTGGAGAAGGAAATGACAACCCACTCCAGTGTTCTTGCCTGAAGAATCCCAGGGACCGAAAAACCTGGTGGGCTGCCGTCTATGGGGTCGCACAGAGTCAGACACGACTGAAGCGACTTAGCAGCAGCAGCAGCAGCAACCACTCAATAAAGCAAGCTCTGGGAGTTGGTGATGGACAGGGAAACCTGGCCTGTGGCAGTCGACGGGGTCACAAAGGGTCAGACACGACTAGCAACTGAACTGATTGAGTGAACCACTCAAAATCTATATATTTTTACAGATTTCGCTCTAAAACATATACATATTATGTAATCATGGGCACCACATTTTTTGGCTTCTTAAAACATTTGTTCAAAAATTTAGGAATACCTTCCTTTATTGCAAAGTAAGAGCTGTCATTTATGCTCTCATATAAAGTATCTGTCAACTATTTTTAAAAATTTAGATATTTTAATATTATTTAACCTGAGATTAACATCTTATAGGCACTGCGTGACTTAAGTTTAGGAAAATTTTGTGCTGGGAAATAGTATAGAATAGACCACATGTCAGCACACACACACACACACACACATATATATATATATATATATATATATAAATTAATGTCAAAGAGCAGTTAGTGCAAAAATTCCATTTTTCCTGAAAATATGGAACAGAAACAATATTTGAAAACTCAGGCAACTGTATATAAACTGTGGAAAAAACTTTCATATTCAATGTATAATAGAAAAAAATGTGTAAAAATCCCCCAAATATCAATATATGTGGACTCATCAGTAATGAAATAACTGCAAAGAAAAAGTATTCAGTATTCTTCTTCAGATTTATTAAATGCATTTTTTTTTCATGTGAGCACACAGCATAAGAGAAGACATTGTGAAATAGATGTCTCACAAACTGATGTTGCAGGTAATATTTACCTCCTTTGATTTGGATGTTTTTAAAATGAATACAGAATATGCTCAAATTTAAAAACATTACAAAAACTAGGATTTAACTGATGTGACATTATTTTAATGTACATCTTCAATCTATTAAAACTGAAAAGGAACTCTAAGTGTACGAGGATAACAAGAAAATACTGTATTCCCCAATTAAGCATATTCCAAAATAATTGATTTTTTTCTACTAGTGGTAATCATAATTTCTAATCTTATTCCAATTTCAAAATAAAAAGTTGTCATCTTAAAACAATTTTAAATAACTACAGAAAATAAAACCTCTAAGAATTAAAACGAATATTCAAATTGCTGCATAGGCCTCCACATATAATACTATATATGTTCTTATTCTGCTGAACAGCAAGACTCATATATATTTTTATTTTACTGGAAATATGTTATTTATCTCACTTATGTTACATTGTCATCGAACTAGACCTTCATTCCCATCACTTAATTGTCAACTTGCATTGCAGATTCAAAAAAAAAACACATTATAATTAACAGAGTAAATAAATAAATGGTACATTATTAGTTAACTAAGAATATAAACACAGTCTTCTCTCATCTCCTGGCTAGGCTGTTTAGGCTCTTAGCTGAATTCAGATAAAAGTTCTCAGGTTTAATATACTCGGAATCTTTCCTGAAGTAACTCCTCTGCTCTCAGACTTACCTAGATGGAGTTTCTTAGAAGGAGGTCTCTTGTGGGATCTGAGTCACTGGGTGGCTGATGATGAAGACTGAAGCTCTGTCACCAGACAAGATAGCAGACTGTAGTAAAGCATTGGCCCCTGATCCAGACTTTTGACTCTGAAAGCAACTCTGTGTCCTGTCCAGCTTAAGGATGCAAACACTATGGGACCTCAGCAAGGGAGATATTAATAGCTCTCTATACCTGTTCATTAGGCATATTTCCCTCCAGTTAGTTATACCTCTTCATATATGATTTCTCTCTGGGCTACTGCAATAAAATGAAAGAAATATTTTCCTAATGATTCTCTGATCCCAAGAGATCAGCTTCAAAGTAAAGTAAATCCAGTCTTTATTACTCCTTGTGCTTGATCTTGTCTGTTTTTCAGAGGTCTAACCTGGACAGCTGTAGCCTAATCCTAAATTAATTTTTTTCCAAACCCTGAGACTAAGGGAATTGTTAGGACTAGGTCCCTTTGATCCTGAAAAGATTAATTTGTGGTGAGCACGAAGTCCTTTAATTTTCATAAAATTACTTTTTTTCTTCAACAAGAAGAAAGTGTTCCTTTGATATGTAACCACATTTGATGACTTCTTATAACATTTGTCCAAAAATTTAAGAGTGTCCTCCTTTATTTCAAGTTAAAAACTGTCATTTATTCCCTCACATAAAATATTTGTTAATTGTTTTTTAAAAATTAGATGTTTTAATGTTATTTAACCTGAGACTAATAGCTTCTAGGCACTTCATGGCATATGTTGTGCTCTATTTCCCACTGCAGAAATAAGTATGCCTGAAGCAGTTAAATGATTTGTTCAAAGGCTCAAACTGAGGCAGGAAAGGGCTTTGACCAGAATTCTGTCAGGATACTTCCATGTTTCAACTGTGAGTCATTGGTTCCCAACCAGAGATAATTTTGCCCTTGAGATATTTGTCTATATATGAAGCAATACTGCTACACACTTACAGTACTCAATACAAGTAATTATCCAGCCTCATTTGTCAACCAGAGATGGTGAGAAAACCTGTTCCAGATTTGCATTTCCCCAACTTAATTGCGTGTAGGAATCATGCAGGATTGTAGCTCTGATACAGATAAGATTTCATCAGGTTCTGGTGGGCACAGAGATTCTGGGAAAAAAAAAAAAAATCAAAAAGCCTGCTGGGTAAAGTTGATTTTACAGGTCTTATTCTGGGGAACATATTTAGAGTAGCAACATTCCATCCAAATGCAGTAAAATATGCATTCTTCTAAAGTGCACATGTAAAATTCTCAAGAATAGACCATATGCCAGGATGTAATACAAGTCTCAATAAGTTTAGAATACTGAAATTATGTCAAGCATTTTCCATTATAATGGTATGAAACTACAAATCTTTTTTTTTTTTGCATTATTTTTTAATTTAAATTTATTTATTTTAATTGGAGGTTAATTACTTTCCAATATTGTATTGGTTTTGCCATACATAAACATGAATCTGCCATGGGTGTACACGTGCTCCCCATCTGAAACCCCCTCCCACCTCCTTCCCCGTACCATCCCTCTGGGTCATCCCAGTGCACCAGCCCCAAGCATCCTGTATCCTGCATCGAACCTGGACTGGTGATTTATTTCTTATATGCTACTATGCATGTTTCAATGCCATTCTCCCAAATCATCCCACCCTCTACAAATCAACTATAAGAAAAAAGGTGGAAAATCACATATATATGCAAGCCAGACATCATGTTACTGAACAATATTGGGTCAACCTATGGCTGATTCATGTTGATGTTTGGCAGAAACCAACACAATTCTGTAAATCAATTATCCTTTAATGAAAAAGTAAACAAATTTAAAATAATAAATAAATAAATAAATAAATGGAGTGACTAAGAAACCCAGAAGACAAATGAAAATGAAAATATGATATATTTAAATCAGTGTAATAAGGGAGAAGTTTATAGTATTATTACATGCCTACCTCAAGTAACAAGGAAAATCTCTAACAAAGAATTTATATTTATATCTAAAGGAGGTAGTAAAAGAAAAGGAAACAGCCTAATGTTGGAAGGAAGGAAGAAAATAATAAAAGAATGCTATAATAAAAATCAGTGCAGAAATAATGAAAAGTTGTTTAATAAAATTCAACATCCTTTTGTGATAAAAACTCTTACGAAAGTAGGTATGGAAGGAACACGTCTGGACATAATAAGACTATTTATGATAAATGCACAGTTGATATAATATTCAACATTGCAAAGCTGAAAGCCTCCACTAAATCTGCAACAAGATAAGGATTCCCACTCTCACCACTTCTCTTTAATATAGTATTGGAAGTCTTACCTACAGTAATCAGACAAGAAAAAGAAATTAATAAGTATTCAAATTGGTAAGGAAGTGGTAATACTGTTATTAAACATGGATAACATGATTCTATCTATATAGAAAACCCTAAAGATCCCAGACAAAAGCTAGTAGAACAGATAAATTCATCAAGGTAGCAGGATATAAGATTGACATACAGACACCAGTTGCATTTCTTTATATTAACAGTGAAATATCATAAATGGAATGCAAACAAAAAACTCACCTAAATCTCAATAAAAACACTTCAGAATAAATCTCAACAAGGAAGCAAAGGGCTTCCCTGATAGCTCAGCTGATAAAGAATCTGCCTGAAATGCAGGAGACCTTGGTTGGATTCATGGGTCAGGAAGATCCAGTGGAGTAGGGAATTTAATGGACTGCATAGTCCATGGGGTCACAAAGATTCAGACATGACTGACTGACTTTCACTTTCAGGGAAACAAAAGACTTATACACTGGGAAGTACAAAACATTAATAAAAGAAGTTAAATTGAAAGATATCCCATGCTCTTGGGTTGGAAGAATTAGTATTGTTAAAGTGCCCATACTACCCAAAGCAATCTACATGAGATTTGTCACAGGAATAGAAAAAAATTATCCTACAATTTATCAGTTCAGTTCAGTTCAGTCGCTCAGTAGTGTCCGACTCTTTGCGACCCCATGAATCGCAGCACGCCAGGCCTTTCTGTCCATCACCAACTCCCAGAGTTCACTCAGACTCACATCTATCGAGACGGTGATTCCATCCAGCCATCTCATCCTCTGTTGTTCCCTTCTCCTCCTGCCCCCAATCCCTCCCAGCATCAGAGTCTTTACCAATGAGTTAACTCTTCCCATGACACGGCCAAAGTACTGGAGTTTCAGCTTTAGCATCATTCCTACCAAAGAAATCCCAGGGCTGATCTCCCTCAGAATGGACTGGTTGGATCTCCTTGCAGTACAAGGGACTCTAAAGAGTCTTCTACAACACCATTGTTCAAAAGCATCAATTCTTCGGTGCTCAGCCTTCTTCACAGTCCAACTCTCACATCCATACATGACCACAGGAAAAACCATAGCCTTGACTAGATGGACCTTTGTTGACAAAGTAATGTCTCTGCTTTTCAATATGCTGTCTTGGTTGGTCATAACTTTCCTTCCAAGGAGAAAGCATCTTTTAATTTCATGGCTGCAGTCACCATCTGCAGTGATTTTGGAGCCCCCAAAAATAAAGTCTGACACTGTTTCTTGTTTCTGCATCTATTTCCCTTGCAGTGATGGGACCAGATGCCATGATCTTCATTTTCTGAATGTTGAGCTTTAAGCCAACTTTTTCACTCTCCACTTTCACTTTCATCAAGAGGCTTTGTAGTTCCTCTTCACTTTCTACCATAAGGGTGGGGTCATCTGCATATCTGAGGTTATTGATATTTCTCCCAGCAATCTTGATTCCAGCTTGTGCTTTTTACACTCCAGCATTTCTCATGATGTACTCTGCATATAAGTTAAATAAACAGGGTGACAATATACAGCCTTGATGTACTCCTTTTCCTGTTTGGAACCAGTCTGTTTTTCCATGTCCAGTTCTAACTGTTGCTTCCTGACCTGCATATAGATTTCTCAAAAGGCAGATCAGGTGGTCTGGTATTCCCTTATCTTGAAGAATTTTCCACAGTTTATTGTGATCCACACAGTCAAAGGCTTTGGCATAGTCAATAAAGCAGAAATAGATGTTTTTCTGGAACTCTCTTGCTTTTTCCATGATCCAGCAGATGTTGGCAATTTGATGTGTGGTTCCTCTGCCTTTTCTAAAACCAGCTTGAACATCAGAAGTTCACAGTTCATGTATTGCTGAAGCCTGGCTTGGAGAACTTTGAGCATTACTTTACTAGCATGTGAGATGAGTGCAATTGTGTAGTAGTTTGAACATTCTTTGGCATTGCCTTTCTTTAAGATTGGAATGAAAACTGACCTTTTCCAGTCCTGTGGCCACTGCTGAGTTTTCCAAATTTGCTGGCATATTGAGTGTAGCACTTTCACAGCATCATCTTTCAGGATTTAAAGAGCTCAACTGGAATCACTTCCACTAGCTTTGTTCGTAGTGATGCTTTCTAAGGCCCACTTAACTTTACATTCCAGGATGTCTGGCTCTAGGTGAGTGATCACACCTTCATGATTATCTTGGTTGTGAAGATTTTTTTGGAAAGTTATTCTGTGTATTCTTGCCATCTCTTCTCAATATCTTCTGCTTCAGTTAGGTCCATACCATTTCTGTCCTTTATCAAGCCCAGCTTTGCATGAAATGTTCCCTTGGAATCTCTAATTTTCTTGAAGAGATCTCTAGTCTTTCCATTCTGTTGTTTTTTTCTATTTCTTTGCATTGATCGCTGAAGAAGGCCTTCTTCTCTCTTCTTGCTATTCTTTGAACTCTGCATTCAGATGCTTATATCTTTCCTTTTCTTCTTTGCTTTTCACTTCTCTTCTTTTCAAGCTATTGTAAGGCCTCCCCAGACAGCCATTTTGCTTTTTTGCATTTCTTTTCCATGGGGATGGTCTTGATCCTTGTCTCCTGTACAAAGTCACAAACCTCATTCCATAGTTCATCAGGCACTCTATCTATCAGATCTAGTCCCTTAAATCTATTTCTCACTGCCAATGTATAATTATAAGGGATTTAATTTAAGTCATACCTGAATGGTCTAGTGGTTTTCCCTACTTCAATTTAAGTCTGAATTTGGTAATTGAACCATAAATGACACACAATTGACAAACTGATCCTGAGAACAAAAGAACAAATCAGGAGGCATAATTCTCCCAAACTTCAGACAATACTGCAAAACTACAGCAATAAAAACAGTGTAGTATTAGCACAAAAACAGACAAGTGGAACAATGTAACAGAATAGAGAGCCCAGAAATAAACCCACATAATTACGGACACTTAATCTTTGACCTTTTAGAACTAACACCTAAAAAAGATGTCCTTTTCATTATAGGTGACTGGAAAGCAAAAGTAGGAAGTCAAGAAACACCTGGAGTTACAGGCAAATTTGGCCTTGGAATACAGAATGAAGCAGCACAAAGACTAATAGAGTTTTGCCAATAAAATGCACTGGTCATAACAAACACCCTCTTCCAACAACACAAGAGAAGACTCTACACATGGACATCACCAGATGGTCAACACCGAAATCAGATTGATTATATTCTTTGCAGCCAAAGATGGAGAAGCTCTATACAGTCAGCAAAGCAAGACCAGGAGCTGACTATGGCTCAGATCATGAACTCCTTATTACCAAATTCAGACTTAAGTTGAAGAAAGTGGGGAAAACTACTAGACCATTCAGGTATGACCTAAATCAAATCCCTTATGACTATACAGTGGAAGTGAGAAATACATTTAAGGGCCTAGATCTGATAGACAGAGTGCCTGATGAACTATGAATGGAGGTTCGTGACTTTGTACAGGAGATAGGAATCAAGACCATCCCCAAGAAAAAGAAATGCAAAAAAGCAAAATGGCTGTCTGAGGACACCTTACAAACAGCTGTGAAAAGAAGAGAAGTCAAAAGCAAAGGAGAAAAGGAAATATATACCCATTTGAATGCAGAGTTCCAAAGAATAACAAGGAGAGATAGAAAGCCTTCCTCAGCGATCAATGTAAAGAAACAGTGGGAAACAATAGAATGGGAAAGACTGGAGATCTCTTCAAGAAAATTAGAGATACCAAGGCAATATTTCATGCAAAGATGTGCTCAGTAAAGGACAGAAAATTGTATGGACCTAACAGAAGCAGAAGATATTAAGAAGAGATGGCAAGAATACACAGAATAATGGTACAAAAAAGATCTTCACAACCAAGATAATCATGAAGGTGTGATCACTCACCTAGAGCCAGATATCCTGGAATGTGAAGTCAAGTGGGCCTCAGAAAGCATCACTACAAACAAAGCTAGTGGAGGTGATGGAATTCCAGTTGAGCTATTCCAAATCCTGAAAGATGATGCTGTGAAAGTGCTGCCCTCAATATGCCAGCAAATTTGGAAAACTCAGCAGTGGCCACAGGACTGGAAAAGGTCAGTTTTCATTCCAATCCCAAAGAAAGGCAATGACGAAGAATGCAAAACTACCACACAATTGCATTCATCTCACACGCTAGTAAAGTAATGCTCAAAATTCTCCAAGCCAGGCTTCAGCAATATGTGAACCATGAACTTCCTGATATTCAAGCTGGTTTTCCAAAGGCAGAAGAACCAGAGATCAAACTGCCAACATCTTCTGGATCATGGAAAAAGTAAGAGAGTTCCAGAAAAACATCTATTTCTGCTTTATTGACTATGCCAAAGCCTTTGACTGTGTGGATCATAATAAACTGTGGAAAATTCTGAAAGAGATGGGAATACCAGACCACCTGATCTGCCTTTTGATAAATCTATATGCAGGTCAGGAAGCAACAGTTAGAACTGGACATGGAAAAACAGACTGGTGTCAAATAGGAAAAGGAGTATGTCAAGGCTGTATATTGTCACCCTGTTTGTTTAACTTATATGCAGAGTACATCATGAGGAACGCTGGAGTGTAAGAAGCACAAGCTGGAATCAAGATTGCTGGGAGAAATATCAATAACCTCAGATATACAGATGACACCACCCTTATGGCAGAAACTGAAGAGGAACTAAAAAGCCTCTTGATGAAAGTGGAGAGTGAAAAAGTTGGCTTAAAGCTCAACATTCAGAAAACGGAGATCATGGCATCTTGTCCCATCACTTCATGGGCAATAGATGGGGAAACAGTGGAAACAGTGTCAGAATTTATTTTTCTGGGCTCCAAAATCACTACAGATGGTGACTGCAGCCATGAAATTAAAAGATGCTTACTGCTTGGAAGGAAAGTTATGAGCAACCTAGATAGCATATTGAAAAGCAGAGACATTACTTTTCCAACAAAGGTTCGTCTAGTCAAGGCTATGGTTTTCCTGTGGTCATGTATGGATGTCAGAGTTTGACTGTGAAGAAGGCTGAGCGCTGAAGAATGGATGCTTTTTAACTGTAGTGTTGTAGAAGACTCTTTAGAGTCCCTTGGACTTCAAGGAGATCCAACCAGTCCATTCTGAAGGAAATCAGCTCTGGGATTTCTTTGGAAGGAGTGATGCTAAAGCTGAAACTCCAGTACTTTGGCCACCTCATGCAAAGAGTTGATTCATTGGAAAAGACTCTGATGCTGGGAGGGATTGGGGGCAGGAGGAGAAGGGGACGACAGAGCATGAGATTGCTGGATGGCATCACTGACTTGATGGACATGAGTCTCAGTGAACTCCAGGAGTTGGTGATGGACATGGAGGCCTGGCATGATGCGATCCAATGGGTCGCAAATTGTCGGACACGACTGAGTGACTGATCTGATCTGATCTGTTCTTCTCTGCCTTTTCTAAAACCGACTTGAACATCTGGAAGTTCCCAGTTCACATAGTGTTGAAGCCTGGCTTGGAGAATTTTGAGTATTACTTTACTAGCATGTGAGATGAGAGATACCAAGGGAACATTTCATGCCAAGATGGGCTCAATAAAGAATGGAAATTGTATGGACCTAACAGAAGCAGAAGATATTGGGAAGAGGTGGCAAGAATACACAGAACTGTACAAAAAACATCTTCAAGACTCAGATAATCATGATGGTGTGATCACTCACCTAGAGCCAGGTATCCTGGAACGTGAAGTCAAGTGGGCCTTAGTAATCATCACTATGAACAGAGCTAGTGGAGGTGATGGAATTCCAGTTGAGTTATTTCAAATCCTAAAAGATGATACTGTGAAAATGCTGCCCTCAATATGCCAGCAAATTTGGAAAACTCAGCAGTGGCCACAGGACTGGAAAAGGTCAGTTTTCATTCTAATCTCAAAGAAATGCAATGCCAAAGAGTGCTTAAACTACCACACAATTGCACTCATCTCACATACTAGAAAGTACATCAACTATATTCCAGTAAAAATAGAATGGCTATTATCCCAAAGACAAGAAATGACACATGTTGGAAACAGTTGGAGAAAAAAGGTAACCCTCATTCACTGTGGATGGGAATGTAAATTATTAGACACACTATGGAAAACAGTGTGATGGTTCCTCAAATTTTAAAAATAAAAATATCTAGGTTGCTTCCATGTCCTGGCTATTATAAACAGTGCTGCGATGAACATTGGGGTACACGTGTCTCTTTCCCTTCTGGTTTCCTCAGTGTGTATGCCCAGCAGTGGAATTGCTGGATCATAAGGCAGTTCTATTTCCAGTTTTTTAAGGAATCTCCACACTGTTCTCCATAGTGGCTGTACTAGTTTGCATTCCCACCAACAGTGTAAGAGAGTTCCCTTTTCTCCACACCCTCTCCAGCATTTATTGCTTGTAGACTTATGGATTGCAGCCATTCTGACTGGTGTGAAATGGTACCTCATAGTGGTTTTGATTTGCATTTCTCTGATAACGAGTGATGTTGAGCATCTTTTCATGTGTTTGTTAGCCATCTGTATGTCTTCTTTGGAGAAATGTCTATTTAGTTCTTTGGCCCATTTTTTGATTGGGTCATTTATTTTTCTGGAGTTGAGCTGTAGGAGTTGCTTGTATATTTTTGAGATTAATTGTTTGTCCGTTGCTTCATTTGCTATTATTTTCTCCCATTCTGAAGGCTGCCTTTTCACCTTGCTTATAGTTTCCTTTGTTGTGCAGAAGCTTTTAAGGTTAATTAGGTCCCATTTGTTTATTTTTGCTTTTATTTCCAATATTCTGGGATGTGGGTCATAGAGGATCCTGCTGTGATGTATGTCGTAGAGTGTTTTGCCTATGTTCTCCTCTAGGAGTTTTATAGTTTCTGGTCTTACGTTTAGATCTTTAATCCATTTTGAGTTTATTTTTGTGTATAGTGTTAGAAAGTGTTCTAGTTTCATTCTTTTACAAGTGGTTGACCAGCTTTCCCAGCACCACTTGTTAAAGAGATTGTCTTTAATCCATTGTATATTCTTGCCTCCTTTGTCAAAGATAAGGTGTCCATATGTGCGTGGATTTACCTCTGGGCTTTCTATTTTGTTCCATTGATCAATATTTCTGTCTTCGTGCCAGTACCATACCGTCTTGATAACTGTGGCTTTGTAATAGAGCCTGAAGTCAGGTAGGTTGATTCCTCCCATTCCATTCTTCTTTCTCAAGATCGCTTTGGCTATTCGAGATGCCCATCAGCAGATGAATGGATAAGAAAGCTGTGGTACATATACACAATGGAGTATTACTCAGCCATTAAAAAGAATACATTTGAATCAGTTCTAACGAGGTGGATGAAACTGGAACCTATTATACAGAGTGAAGTAAGCCAGAAAGAAAAACACCAATACAGTATACTAACGCATATATATGGAATTTAGAAAGATGGTAACAATAACCCTGTGTACAAGACAGCAAAAGAGACACCGATGTATAGATCAGTCTTATGGACTCTGTAGGAGAGGGAGAGGGTGGGGAGATTTGGGAGAATAGCATTGAAACATGTATAATATCATGTATGAAACGAGTTGCCAGTCCGGGTTCGATGCACGGTATTGGATGCTTCGGGCTGGTGCACTGGGACGACCCAGAGGGAGGGTAGGGGAGGGAGGAGGGAGGAGGGTTCAGGATGGGGAACACGGGTATACCTGTGGCGGATTCATTTCGATATTTGGCAAAACTAATACAATATTGTAAAGTTTAAAAATAAAATCAAATTAGAGAGAAAAAAAAATCAAATTAAAACAAAATAAAACTATCATGTTGTGCACATGTGCTCAGTCATGCCAGAGTCTGCAAACCCATGGACTGTAGCCCACTAGTTTCCTCTGTCCATGGAAATTTCCAGATAAGAGTACTGGGGAGGGTTCCCATTTCTTTCTCCAGGGGATCTTCCTGACTCGGGGATTGAAACCATGTCTCTTGCATCCCCTGCATTGGCAGGTGGGTTCTTTACAAGCTGACCCACCAAGGAAGCCTCAGAATTACCACGAAAAAGTGTAGTGAAAGTGTTAGTCACTCAGGTGTGTCCAACTCTGTGAATCCATGGACGGTAGCCCGCCAGGCTTCTCTATCCATGAAATTCTCCAGGCAAGAATACTGGAGTAGGTAGCCATTCTGTTCTCCAGGAGAATTCAACAACTCAACTTCTGGGTATTTAGGCTCCTTAGAAAAAAGGCCCAAAGTACTGACTTGAAGCACTAATTTGCATACTAGTGTTTATTGTGGCATTATTTATAATAGCCAAGGTATAGAAGTAGCCTAAGTGTCTATTGATAAGTGAATGGATAAATAAAATGTGGTGTGGGTCTACAGTGGAGAAGTACTGGTCATAATAAAAGAAGAAATCTTGCCACTTGTAACAAATGTCCATTTGGATCTTGAGGGAATAATGGAAGGAGATGTCAAATGGAAAAAGACAAACATCGTATGATTTCACTCATGCCTGTAATATAAAAATTAAAAAAATACATTAAAAATAAATAAATACATTAAATAAATTAAAATATTAAATGAAAAATTCCAATAAAAACAAACAGATACAGAAAACAGAATAGCTGTCGAAGGGGAGAAAAGAGGGCTGAAAAAATGGGTAAAGATGGACAACTATGTTGTGATGGTTGGAAACTAACATTTTGATGGTGAGCATGTTGTAGTGGAAGTCAAAATGTCTTGTATACCTAAAGCTTATGTAATGTTATAAACCGATGTCACCTCATTACAAAAAGAATGCAGAAATAATACACAAATTCCAGTTGGTAAGTCTCTCAAGGACATGTAAGCAAGGAGATCCATATTTATACACTCATTTTATATCTGGTATTTAAGAAAAATTAAAAAAAAAAAAAAGCAATTCAAAAACAGGGAGTGAGAGGAGAGACCTACACATCAGTGGGCAAAAAGATCTAGAATGCTCAGATGGTTCCTGGAAGATTGTGATGAGAAATCTTTTTTTGTTCTGGCAGCATTCCAACCCTAGTTATATCCTCTTAAATCCCAGAATACCTAATAAAGCAGGGGAAAAACACACATTTTTTTTTTTTCTCCAGAGAAACAAATAATATCTTATGTTGTGGCTTTTACTGATTATACATTCCATTAGATAAAAGGTATTAGGAAATAAACTTATAGTTTATAATAGAAAATATACAAGGTACAATAGTGATGGAATATTTTTTAGAGTTGAAAAGTGAGATATCTTAAAAAAAAAACTATTGCATGCAAAACTTTGGGCATCAGAAAACTAAGTTTTGAATCTTAGATCTACCACCTGTTATTCATAGTTGTTTATGTAACACTGTAAATGCTAATATTCTCTTTGAAGTAGTAAGGGCAGTAGTATCCACTCTCTAGATATGCTTGACAGATTTATTCAATGTGTGTAAAAAGCTTAGAATAGTTTCTTTCTGTTAATAGATTAGTGGTTATCACTGTTGATGAGATGTGGCTGATTTTTGCTTCTTCTCCGTTTGAAAAGTCGCTGTTGCTTCCCCACCTCTAGATAATGAAATAGTTGTACAGTAAAGCCTGTTAGCTTAATCCTTTTTCTTATTAAGTACAATTTGTTTTTCGTATGACTACCCAACATGAGGGTATCTGTGAATTCTTTGTCTTGGGAACTGATGTTGCAAGCTAATATCTGCTTCCCTTAGTCTGAGGATTTCTAATAAACATTCTCAAACATGAAAATATGTGCATGTGATACATACACAAACATGAAAATACTTGTGAAATATGTAACCAACATAGGGTCCATCTCTAAAATTTACAAATAGCTGTGTAACTCAATACCATGAAACAATAACCCAATCAAAAAATGAGTCTATCTAAAAAACACACAGATTTGCTCAAATACACCCCCCCCTTTTTTTTTTTTTTGAGCAGAGAAAGGTTTATTGAAGGACCATGCAAGGAGGCAGGTGGCTCAGGCCACAGAAAAACCCAGAGCTCCCAGAAGGATTTTGGCAAAGCATTTACTTTCTTTTATTTTATTTTTTAACTTTACAATATTGTATTGGTTTTGCCATATATCAACATGAATTCGGCACAGGTATACACGTGTTCCCCATCCTGAACCCTCCTCCCTCCTCCCTCCCTGTACCATCCCTCTGGGTCGTCCCAGTGCACCAGCCCCAAGCATCCAGTATCGTGCATTGAACCTGGACTGGAGACTTATTTCATATATAATATTATACATGTTTAATGCCATTCTCCCAAATCATCCCACCCTCTCCCTCTCCCACAGAGTCCAAAAGACTGTTCTATACATCAGTGTCTCTTTTGCTGTCTCGTATACAGGGCTATTGTTACCATCTTTCTAAATTCCATATATATGCGTTAATATACTGTATTGGTGTTTTTCTTTCTGGCCTACTTCACTCTGTATAATAGGTTCCAGTTTCCTCCACCTCATTAGAACTGACTCAAATGTATTCTTTTTAATGGCTGAATAATACTCCATTGTGTATATGTGCCACTGCTTTCTTATCCATTCATCTGCTGATGGACATCTAGGTTGCTTCCATGTCCTGGCTATTATAAACAGTGCTGCGATGAACATTGGGCTACATGTGTCTCTTTCCCTTCTGGTTTCCTCAGTGTGTATGCCCAGCAGTGGAATTGCTGGATCATAAGGCAGTTCTATTTCCAGTTTTTTAAGGAATCTCCACACTGTTCTCCATAGTGTCTGTACTAGTTTGCATTCCCACCAACAGTGTAAGAGGGTTCCCTTTTCTCCACACCCTCTCCAGCATTTATTGCTTGTAGACTTTTGGATCGCAGCCATTCTGACTGGTGTGAAATGGTACCTCATAGTGGTTTTGATTTGCATTTCTCTGATAATGAGTGATGTTGAGCATCTTTTCATGTGTTTGTTAGCCATCTGTATGTCTTCTTTGGAGAAATGTCTATTTAGTTCTTTGGCCCATTTTTTGATTGGGTCATTTATTTTTCTGGAATTGAGCTGTAGGAGTTGCTTGTATATTTTTGAGATTAATTGTTTGTCAGTTGCTTCATTTGCTATTATTTTCTCCCATTCTGAAGGCTGTCTTTTCACCTAGCTTATAGTTTCCTTTGTTGAACAGAAGCTTTTAAGTTTAATTAGGTCCCATTTGTTTATTTTTGCTTTTATATCCAATATTCTGGGAGTTGGGTCATAGAGGGTCCTGCTGTGATGTATGTCGGAGAGTGTTTTGCCTATGTTCTCCTCTAGGAGTTTTATAGTTTCTGGTCTTATGTTTAGGTCTTTAATCCATTTTGAATTTATTTTTGTGTATAGTGTTAGAAAGTGTTCTAGTTTCATTCTTTTACAAGTGGTTGACCAGTTTTCCCAGTACCACTTGTTAAAGAGATTGTTTTTAATCCATTGTATATTCTTGCCTCCTTTTTCAAAGATAAGGTGACCATAGGTGTGTGGATTTATCTCTGGGCTTTCTATTTTGTTCCATTGATCTATATTTCTGTCTTTGTGCCAGTACCATACCGTCTTGATGACTGTGGCTTTGTAGTAGAGCCTGAAGTCAGACAGGTTGATTCCTCCAGTTCCATTCTTCTTTCTCAAGATTGCTTTGGCTATTCGAGTTTTTTTTTGTATTTCGATACAAATTGTGTAATTATTTGTGCTAGCTCTGTGAAGAATACCATTGGTAGCTTGATAGGGATTGCCTTGAATCTATGGATTGCTTTGGGTAGTATACTCATTTTCACTGTATTGATTCTTCCAATCCATGAACATTGTATGTTTCTCCATCTATTAGTGTCCTCTTTGATTTCTTTCACCAGTGTTTCATAGTTTTCTATATATAGGTCTTTAGCTTCTTTAGGTAGATGTATTCCTAAGTATTTTATTCTTTTCATTGCAATGGTGAATGGAATTGTTTCCTTAATTTCTCTTTCTATTTTCTCATTATTAGTGTATAGGAATGCAAAGTATTTCTGTGTGTTGATTTTATATCCTTCAACTTTATTATATTCATTGATTATCTCTAGTAATTTTCTGGCAGAGTTTTTAGGGTTTTCTATGTAGAGGATCATGTCATCTGCAAACAGTGAGAGTTTTACTTCTTCTTTTCCAATTTGGATTCCTTTTATTTCTTTTTCTGCTCTGATTGCTGTGGCCAAAACTTCCAAAACTATGTTGGATAGTAATGGTGAAAGTGGGCACCCTTGTCTTGTTCCTGACTTTAGGGGAAATGCTGTCGATTTTTCACCATTGAGGATAATGTTTGCTGTGGATTTGTCATATATAGCTTTTATTATGTTGAGGTATATTCCTTGTATTCCTACTTTCTGGAGAGTTTTTTTTATCATAAATGGATGTTGAATTTTGTCAAAGGCTTTCTCTGCATCTATTGAGATAATCACATGGTTTTTATTTTTCAATAAGTACAACCCATCTTAAACGTTAAAAAAATGGCGTCAGTTCTCTTTATAAGCCTCCAAACTTAATATTCTAGCTTACTAGGTCTCTTAAATGTAAATCTCCTCAGCTATGTTCTAATTTTAGTGGAACCACTTTATGCCTCTTTTTCTTTCTTAATTCTCATTAATCTGAATTTCCTTTGCCATCAATTAGCTGAATGATCCTTGTATGTCTGAGTTCAAAAGACACTTTCTTTTCAACATATTAAATAAATTAATTATAGACTAATTAGTCAGTCTGTCATAGAAACCTGACAGTCTCTTGATTCTGGGCTAGGGTGTTCTTTCACTCAGTGACTTCAGGTAAAAGATCTCAGGTTCAATTTCCTCTAGACTTTTCCTCATGTACATACTGAACTCTCAGACGTACCTGGCTCTAAGAGGAAATTTTCTGTGTGGAAGTCTGAATTACTCCCTGGAGGGTTGATGATGGAGACAGAAGCTCTGCTCCCAGATTAGGCCAGAAGGAAGAGTACAACTTTGGTTCCTGAGCTATGAGAAGGATTCAAGGCACCACCCAAATCATGTCCGGCACCTGGGATGCACACACTGTGGGACATAGAGGAGATAGTTACAACTCCCTAGACTGTTACTTATGCACTGTTTGCACTGTTACCCCAACTTGTAAGCTCATATTTCCCTGTCTGAATACAAAGAAAAATGATTCCTATTGAGTCTTTGTATCCTAGAGACCAGATTAGAGTCCAGTCAGGTGAATTCAGTCTTTATTTTACCATTTCCATGAACTCTTCTGCCTTCCAAAGGTCTCATCTGCTTATACTTTCTCCCACTCTTGAGTTAATATTTTTACCAAATCTGAGACTGATAACCTGTGTTTTCTAGGTCCCATGGATCTCCAAGGTACTGCCTTGTGACAGTGAATGCCTGTCAGTGTCTCTAGAAAATTATTGTTCCTCTCTTCAACTTGGAAAAGAGATGTGTTTCTTTCCTATAAAATCATGGATGCTCTGATTTTGGCTTCATGGTGTTTTTGACCAGAACTTCCCCAATATGAAAGTGTATATGAATCACTAGGGGATCTTCTTTAAATAGAGATTCTAATTTGGGAGAACTAGGGTGGCTCAGAGATTCTGCATTTGTAACAAACTCCCAGATGTTGTTGATGCCAGGATCTGGCATCATGAGGAACCTAACAGCTTGAACAATTCCAAATCATACCATCTCTCTGAAAAGAAATACATTATGTTTTGGGCTTTCCAGGTGGCACTAGTGGTAAAGAACCCAGCTGCCAAGTAGGAGACATAAGAGACGTGGATTCAATCCCTGGGTTGGAAAGATTCCCCCGGAATGGGGCAGACCACTTCAGTATTCTTGCCTGGAGAAAACAGAAGAGCCTGGTGGACTACAGTCTATGAGGTCTCACAGATTGGATATGACTGAAGAGACCTAGCACACATGCACACACATTATGTTTTACATTTTATTTTAGAGTGGTTGATAATGCAACCCACTAAAATTGCAATAATCAAAATGAATGATGTGGGCAATAATAATCTACTGCTTCTTTCAAAAAATATTGAGGTACAGATGATTTACAATGTTGTGTTAGCTCTGGGTGTACAACAAGGTGAGTCAGTTATACATATACATAATTCACTCTTTCTTGGATTATTTTCCCTGTTTGATCATATTCTGACACCTGGGGACAGCATTTCTGATTATTTTGTTACTCAAGTTTCTTTTTTTAAAAGTTTTTCTTCACAGAAATATGTTAGCTTAAGTCTGGTGTCTTAGACCACTTGGCTATTCTGACTGCTCACAGAACTGTGTTAAAAAGTGACTTAATTGATGTTCCAAGGAGAGCTTGCAAGTGCATACATAATTGTACACAAAAACTGTTGACTCTGAACCTTATAAGTAGGCAGAAATTCAAGTTCTTTTATGAGTCAGTTTTAATCATGAAAGTTGAGGAAATTCTACCACATCATATGGGAGATATACAGTGCATGCTATCACTTGTTCACTGCTCATTTTATGGCAACATTTAGAATGAATGAGATTTTTTATTTAGAAAAATGGGAAAAATCATAGTTGTAGGCATTGCTGAAAGTTTTCAAGCAGGAATTGTAAGATAATTCAATAAGAAAACAAAAAAACAGTTTCATCAGTCTTTCACCTTAATGAATAAATTGCCCTTTGCAATGAAACCAGCGTTCCACACTATTTAAAAGTTTTTCTTTTATAATTTAAAAGCATATTTTTATTTTTTTTTTATTGAAGGATAATTGCTTTACAGAATTTTGTTGTTTTATGTCAAACCTCAACATGAATCAGCCATAGGTATACATATATTCCCTCCCTTTTGAACCTCCCTTCCATCTCCCTCCCCGTCCTACCCATCTAGGTTGATACAGAGCCCCTGTTTGAGTTTCCTGAGCTATACAGCAAATTCCCTTTGGCTATCAATTTTACATATGGTAGTGTAAGTTTCATGTTACTCTTTCCATACATCTCACCCTCTTCTCCCCTCTCCCTATGTCTATAAGTCTACTCTCTATATCTGTTTCTCCATTGCTGCCCTGTAAATAAATTCTTCTGTACCATTTTTCTATATTCTATATATCCTATATTCAGTTAGAATATGATATTTATCTTTCTCTTTCTGACATACTGCACTCTGTATAATAGGTTCTAGGTTCATGCACCTCATCAGAACTGACTCAAATGCATACCATTTTATATCCAAGCAGGAATAAAATGAAAAAGAAATGAAAGAAATGATAGTAAAGATTAATAAAACTAAAAGCTTGCTCTTTAAGAAGATAAACAAAATTGACAAGCCTTTAGCCAGATTCATTAAAAACATGTTTTAATTTTTAATTAATTATCTAGACAGAAAATTATAACTGAATCTGAAATATACACCCTGAAACATTTATTTTCATTTGCAGTGTGTAAATTTCATTCATAAATGTGATATTGCTGGATGTTGTGAATGTCTCTATTTGATTCCCAGCATATAGTCTAGGAGAGGAACTGCCTGTTTATTAGTCTATGGGATTCTTGTATACTCCCTTCTCAGTAGTCTATGCTTCCTATGTGTGCATGTGTGCTAAGTCACTTCAGTCGTGTCTGATTTTTTGCAATCCTATGGATTGTAGGCACCAGGCTCCTCTGTCCATGGGGATTCTGCAGTCAAGAATACTGGAGTGGGTTGCCATGCCCTCGTCCAGGGGATCTTCCTGATCCAGGGATCAAACCCAGGTCTCTTCTGTCTCCTGCATTGGCAGGCAGGTTCTTTACCACTAGCACCACCTATATATTATGCTAATACCTCTATTCCTTACTGTCTCTACCTATGGGTAAGGAGGTATTTGTTACTTTAATGGGTATATGTACAGACTGAAAATGAATGCCATGCATAATATTATAAAGTATAAAGTTCACATTATTATATTCAATATCATCTCTGACTTGAAGGTCATACTAGTCAATTCCTTGTAGCTTAGATGGTAAAGAATCTGCCTGCAATGTGGGATCCCTGGGTTTGATCCCTGGGTTGGGGAGATCCTCTGGAGAAGGGAAAGGCTACCCACTCAAGTATTCTGGCCTGATAGTCCATGGGAGTGCAAAGAATCAGACAAGACTGAGTGACTTTCATTTCACTCACGCTTCTGTGTAGACTATAAGGGCAGATATGTATTTGATAATCAGTTTTGCCAGCAACTTTGGTAGCCAATGTGGATGAGAGAACAAAATCCTCATTAGGAGAATAAACTCAATGGACTGTTATAGAACACATAATTATATAAAGGTCTAGACCATCAAGAACACCAGTTCAGGAATGATATAAAAAGGGATGATGGACATAGAAGTGAAAAACTGTACTCTCTGGTTTTTCCTCTTCTATAATATTATAAATGTGGCCTAGCTTCCAAATTAATTTTTCCAATGGATGATTCTTTTAGTAAAACAAGTTACAGAGTAAACTAGGGTGATATTTGTCATTTGAGAAGAAATGTTTCTTAATAAAGGACAGAAACAGTATGGACCTAAAAGAAGCAGAAGATATTAAGAAGAGGTGGCAAGAATACACAGAAGAACTATACAAAAAAAAAAAAAAAAACCTAATGACCCAGATAACCATGATGATGTGATCACTCACCTAGAGCCAGACATCCTGGAATGTGAAGTCAAATGGGCCTTAACAAAGCTAATGGAGGTGATGGAATTCCACGTGAGCTATTTCAAATCCTAAAAGATGATGCTGTGAAAGTGCTGCACTCAATATGCCAGCAAATTTGGAAAACTCAACAGTGGCCATGGGACTGGAAAAGGTCAGTTTTCACTCAAGTCCCAAAGAAAGGCAATGCCAAAGAGTGCTCAAACCACACAATCGTGCTAGCAAAGTAATACTCAAATCACATGCTAGAAAAGTAATACTCAAAATTCTCCAAGCCAGGCTTCAACAGTATGTGAACTGTGAACTTCCAGATGTTCAAGCTGGATTGAGAAAAGCCAGAGGAGCCAGAGATCAAATTGCCAACATCTGCTGGATCACTGAAAAAGCAAGAGAGTTCCAGAAAAATATTTCCTTCTGCTTTATCGAATATACCAGAGCCTTTGACTGTGTGGATCACAACAAACTGTGGAAACTTCTGAAAGAGAAGGGAATATCAGATGACCTTACCTGCCTCCTGAGAAATTTGTATTCAAGTCAGGAAGCAACAGTTAGAACTGGACATGGAACAACAGACTGGTTCCAAATTGGGAAAGTAGTACATCATGGCTTTATATTTTCACCTGCTTATTTAACTTTTATGCAAAGTACATCATGCAAAATGCCAGCTGGATGAAGCACAAGCTAGAATCACAATTGCTGGGAGAAATAGCAATAACCTCAGATATGCAGATGACACCACCCTTATGGCAGAAAGTGAAGAGAAGCTAAAGAGCCTCTTGATTAAAGCGAAAGAAGAGAGTGAAAAATCTTGCTTAAAACTCAACATTCAAAAAACTAAGATCATGACGTCCGGTCCCATCACTTCACGGCAAATAGATGGGGAAACAATGAAAATAGAGACTTTATTTTTTGGGGCTCCAAAATCACTGCAGATGGTGAGTTCAGCCATGAAGTAAAAAGATGCTTGCTCCTTGGAAGAAAAGGTATGACCAATCCAGACAGCATATTAAAAAGCTGAGACATTACTTTGCTGACAAATGCTTGTCTAGTCAGAGCTGTGGTTTTCTACTAGCTATGTATGGATGTGAGAGTTGGACCATAAGGAAAGCTGAACACTGAAGAATTGACGCTTTTGGATTCTGGTGCTGGAGAAGACTCTTGAGGGTCACTTGGACTGCAAGGAGATCAACTCAGTCAATCCTAAAGGAAATCAGTCCTGAATACTCATTGGAAAGACTGATGCTGAAGCTGAAATTCCAATTCTTTGACCAGCTGATGCAAAGAACTGACTCATTGGAAAAGACTGCACTGGGAAAGACTGAAGGCAGGAGGAGAAGGGGCAAAAGAGAATGAGATGGTTGGATGGCATCACCGACTCAATGTACATGAATTTGAGCAAAGTCTGGTAGTTGGTGATGGCCAGGGAAGCCTGGTGTGCTGCAGTCCATGGGGTTTCAAAGGATTGAACTGAACTGATTCTTAGTAAATTAAGGCAGTTCCTTGCAATACATAGGATTTTTCAACTTTTTCATATCAAAATTTGAGGAAAAAAGTAAGGAAACAGGAAGAAAAAAAAGAGAAGAAAGCCATTGCATATCCTCATTAATAATGAGGTAATTCCATTGTACCAGATAGTTGAAAAAAATAAAAATTCAGGAAATAAATAAAAGAGCAACTTTCACTTCCACAGTCTGATTAAAGAATCACAACAACTGACCCTGAGGCGTTGAGCCTTGCAATGATGGGCATTTCTCCAGACCTAGAATTATTTGTCTTTTTGGACTCACCATCACAAAGAGTCTTTTCAGAGCCCCTTTTATGTCTTTATTTCTCAGACTGTAGATGAAGGGATTCAGCATGGGTGTGACCACAGTGTACATCACCACGGCTGTTGCACTTGAGTGTGAGCTGTGGGTAGCAGCAGAGCTAAAGTCACTCTTAGGCTTGTAGAAAAAAATAAGGAGACAACTGCGAGGTGAGATGCACAGGTGGAAAATGCTTTATACTTCTCTTGAGTTGATGTGATTCTACGTATGGAGGAAACAATCTTTGAGTAAGAGTAAAGGATACCAGTCAGGGCACCACTATCTAGCAGGACAGTTGTAAAATAAATCACCATGTAATTAAGAAAGTTGTCAGAACAGGCAAGTTGGGTCATCTGACTAAGGTCACAAAAAAGTGGAGGATTTCCACATTAGTGCAAAAGGAAAGCTGCAACATCATTAAACTTTGTAACAAGGAATTCAGAGTACACATGATCCAAGACACCAAAACCAGTAGTCCACAGATCCGGGGATTCATGATGATTGTGTAGTGCAGCGGGTGACAGATGGCCACAAAGCGGTCATAGGCCATCACTGTCAGGAGGAAGATGTCCAACACTGCAGAGAGTAGGAAAAAATAAATTTGTTTGATGCAACTTTCATAGGTTATAACTTTGCTCTAGGTCTGGATGTTCCACAACATCTTTGGGACAGTGGTAGAGATGAAACAGATGTCTACAAAGGACAGGTTGGAGAGGAAGAAATACATGGGGGTGTGGAGGTGAGAGTCTGAGCTGATAGCCAGGATGATGAGCAGGTTTCCAAAGACAGTGATCAGGTACATGGAGAGGAAAAGTCCAAATATGAGGGGCTGTAGCTCTGGCTCCTCTGAGAATCCCAGGAGAATAAATTCTGAAATTTTTGTATCATTGCCTGCTTCCATGTGTTTGAAGTAACCACTAGGAAAGAAAAAAATGATATTACAAATATTCACACAAACTTGAATGGAATATATAATTAAAATTGGCCTTATGCTTGGCCATCAAGAAACTAATTTCAATATTCTGTGTGCAGATCTGATTTAGTGTTTTCCCTCTGCAACCTGTGACTTGAAATTTTTGTTCCAATCAACTTTTCCCCCCAAGAAGTTATGTATTCTACACCTTCAATGAAAAATTCTTCATGATTTCAGGAATGTAAATTGAGGTCTGACCATGATTCATTAATAGTTACTATCTAGGCAATTTCTTCAAAGGTCCTGAAGAGCAAAAGTACCTACAGTTCAATGATGGATAAAAATATGTAAGCCATTAATACCATTATACAATACTTACAGATGGCAACAAGTGGTATAAAGAAATCTAGAGCAGCTATAAAGGAGACAGTGAATAGTGCATTCACTTTGTCATGGGTATTTAGGCAAGACCTGAAAACAAGGTGACATTTGAGCCGTGATTTCATGTAAGAGGAGAGAAATGAAAGGCTGTGTGTGGAAGTGTGTGCCTGGCAGAAGGAATGTCCAGAACTCACATAAATAAATTCAAAAATGAAAGAGGAGATTTTACAACTGATACTAGAGAAATGTAAGGATATGAGAGACTTTTATGAGCAATCATATGTCAAGTTGGATAATCTAGAAAAAATGGAAAAATGTCTAGAAAAATACAACCTCCCAAGATTAAATCATTATAAAACAGAAACTGTGAAGAAACAAATCACTAGTAAGGAGGTTGAATCAATAATAAATAACCTCCCAACAAACAGATGTCTAGGATGAGATACCTTCACTGGTGAATTCTACCACACTTTCAAAAAGGAATTAATATCAATCTTCAGAAAGTATTTGCAAACTAGAAGGAGCAGAGACTGTTCCAAACTCATTTTATAAAGGCAGCATTACCCTTATACCAAAATCAGACAAGGACTCTACAAGCAAAGAAAATTAAAGACCAATATTCCCAGTGCAAACATTCTCAACAAAACATTAGCAAAACTAAATAATGCATAAAAAGGATCATGTATCCTGATCAAGTGAATTTATTTCAGGCATGCAAGAATGGTTCAATGTCGTGATCAATCAATGTGATATAATACATTAACAAAATGAAGGAAAAAACTTGTATAATCTTTTCAACAGATGCAGAAAAACCTCTTGACAAAATCCAACATATCTTTATGATTAAAAGCTCTCAACAAATTGGATAAAGCAGGAACAGAGCTCAAAATAATAAAGGCCATGTATCACAAGCACAGAGCTAACATTATATTCAATGAAGAAAAGCTTTACCTCTTTGAACAGGAGCAAGACAAAAGTCAGCTGTTTATTTTCCAGTTTCATTTAAAAAATAATTGATATACACCACTGTGTAAGTTCTTGGAATATAGCATGAAGGTTTAATTTGCATATATTTTGAAATGATTATCACAGTGGGTTAAGCTAACATCCATCTTCTTATATAGATACAAAAAAATAAACTAAGAAATAAAAAAGAAAATAAAAAAAGTCTCACCTCAGGAATGAACCGGGGTCTCCTGCACTGGCAGGCAGATTCTTTACCATCTGAGCCATGAGGTAAGCCCCTCCTAGTGATTAGAATTCTTATATTTACTCTCTTAACAATTTTCCTATATATTGTACAGCAATGTTAGTTAGGTTGTTGTTTAGTTGCTAAGTCGTGTCCAACTCTTTTGTGACCCCATGGACAATAGCCCACCAAAATCCTCTGTCCATGGGATTTACCAGGCAAGAATACTGGAGTGGGTTGCCATTTCCTCCTCCAGGGTATCTTCCTGACCCAGGGAGCAAACTCACGTCTCCAACATTGGCAGGTGGATTCTTTACCACTGACCCATCAGCGAAGTCCAACATTAGCTATACTTATCATTTTTTACATTGCATCTACATCTGGTAATTATATCTGGAAGTTTTTGTATCTTGGTAACTTTGTTCTATTTTCTTAAGCCTCAATACTCTGCTTCTGATAGACACAAGTCTGATTTTTCTATGAGTTTTCTGTTGTTTTTGTTTATTTAAAGTTCAACATATAAGTGAGATCATATAGTATTTGATTTTTTTTTGTTTGTTTTACATCTTTCAGTTAGTATAATGCCTCCATATTTCATTCATGCTGCCATAAGCCAGAGGATTTCCTCTGTGTGTCATTTTTTTATGGCTAAGTGTTATTTCATTGTGTACATTCACCATAACCTCTTTATCCACTCATCCATCCATTGAACCTTAGGTCATTTCCATATCTTGGCTTTTGTGAACAATGCTGCTATGAATATCAGTTGCAAATCGGTTGCATTCTCTACATTAATCATGAACTATCAAAAATAGAAATTAGGAAATAGCACATTTTCCAACTGCATCAAAAAGAATAATATACCTAGGAATAATCAAGCAGGTGTAAGACCTGTGCACTGAAAAGTATAAGACATTGGTGAAAGAAATTGAGGACACAAATATATGGAAAGATACACCCTACTCATAACTAAGAGAATTAATATTATTTTTAAATTAATTAATGTATTTTAATTGGAGGCTAATTACTTTACAATATTGTGGTGGTTTTTGCCATACATTGACATAAATCAGCCATGGGTGTACATGTGTCCCCCATCCTGAACCCCTTTCCCACCTCCCTCCCCATCCCATCCCTCAAGGTTGTCCCAGTGCACCGGCTTTGAGTGCCCTGTTTCATGTACCAAACTTGGACTGATGATCTATTTCACATATGGTAATATACATGTTTCAATGCTATTCTCTCAATTCGTCCCATGCTCACCTTCTCCCACGAGAATTACTGTCGTTAAGATGCCCATACTACCCAAAGAAATCTATAGATTCAATACAATTTCCATCAATGAATAAATGAAAAAATAAGCTATGTCTTTTTAATTTAGCCATAAAAAGTAATGAAATATTGCTATTTGTGATAGCATGGATAGACTTTGACTGTTTTATGTTAAATGGACTAAGAAAAATACTAATACTATATAATCTCATGTGTGGATTCTGAGGTGTCCCAAGGACAAAAGAACAGAAGAAAAACAAGGAGGGCCTTGGAATGCAGGAACAGGAAAAAACAGACTCTTATTGTCCCTTCCTCCCCCATGTTGTAACTATTAAAGAATTTCAGGTGCTCCTGAGCAGTATAACCTGTCTCCCCTCCTACCCATAGGGAGATGGCGTTTGCCTTACTCTTCCCCCACCTCATCCAACCAGCAAATGACCCATAAGACCCCTATCCTGCTCATTGTACCCTTGGTATAAAAATGGACTAAGTACCCCTGTTCAACGTTGGTTCTCCCTTGAGCTGGCCCACTGTTCTAACAGCATCTCCCACTCTAATAAACTTTATTCTCCTCTCATTGTGCCTCATGTCTGGAAATTCTTTTCCAACCTGCACACAAACCATGACAGTTTCTAAAATAACAAAAAAAAAACCTAACCCTAACAAAAAATGAGCTCATAGAAAAGAGAAAAATTGGTGGTTTCCAGAGAAAGATGAGTAAAATGGGTAAAAGAAGTAAAAATATGCAAACTTCCAGTTATATAAATTGTCATTGGGATGTAATGACTCCATAGTTTATTTAGTTGCATTTTGAGATTTTTATCTTTAATTAATTTTTATTGGAGTATATTTCCCTTACAATGTTGTGTTAGTTTCTAATGTACTTCAAAGTGAAGCAATTGTATTTATACATATATATTTTTCTTTTTTAGATTTCCTTCCCATTTCTGTCACCACAGAGCACTCAAAACTAATAAGTTATCACTTCACACCTGTCAGAATGAACATTATCCAAAAATCTACAAACAATAAATGCTGGAGGGGATGTGAAGAAAAGGGAAATTTCTTGCACTGTTGGTGGGAATGTAAGTTGATACAGACACTATGAGAACAGTAAGGAAGCTCCTTAAAAAATAAAAAATAGAACTACCATATGACCCAGCAAGGGGCTTCCTCAGTGGCTTAGCAGTAAACAATCTGCCTGCAATGCAGGAGATGAATGAGATGCTCATTGGATTCCTGGGTTGGGAAGATCCCCTGGAGGAGCGCATGGCAACCCACTCCAGTATTCTTGCCTGGAGAATCCCATGGACCGAGGAGACTTGCAGGTTACAGTCCATAGTGTCACAAAGAGTTGGACAAGACTGAAGCAACTGAATATGCACGCATGCAATACCCAGCAATCCCACTTCTGGGGATATATCCAGAGAAAGCCATAATTCAAAAGACACATACACCTCAATTTTTATTGTAGAATATCTAAAATAGTCAAGTCATGGAAGTCATCTAAATGTCCATCAACAGAAGAATGTATGAAGAAAATGTGGTACCTATAATTAAGAACATTGGTGAGTTTCAAATTCATATCTTGCTTTTTTTTGAACTCTCTGGGATTTCCTGGAATATTTCTAATCTATTGTTGGGTGAATCCATAGAAGTGGAACCCACAAATTCAGAGAGCCAAATGAACTAATGTAAGAGGGTAGGATATGCCAGAAAAATGTTTCCCATATTCTAAGATTGAGACTCATTAGGGCTTCCCTGGTGGCTCAGATGGTAAAGCATCTGCCTGCAATGAGGGAGACCCGCGTTCGATTCCTGGGTCGGGAAGATCCCCTGGAGAAGGAAATGGCAATCTACTCCAGCACTCTTGCCTGGAAAATCCCATGGACGGAGGAGCCTGATAGGCTACAGTCCATGGAGTCGCAAAGAGTCAGACACGACTGAGCAACTTCACTTCACTAGTGTTGCAGACACACACTTAACATACACTCAAATACTTGGGGAGTATCATTCATAATCCCTGAAAAATTGCTCCATGGTTCTCTTTGTCCTGTTCTGTGTGTATGTGTATATGTTCACTTTTTAAAGTTTTTGTGAGCAAGCATGCAGTATCACAAAATAAAGGAATGGATTTGATACATAGCCAAAAACATCTAGAATCCAATGCATTAAAGGCAAGAAAAGTTTAAGAAGAGATGTTCTAATAATGAGGGGAAAGCAACATAAATGAAGAGCCCAACAGAGGAGCCAGGTTTCAGATAGAACAGGCAACAGTGTGGGTGCTGACGTCACCTCAGTCTCGAGGGACCAAAGACTGACTGGACCTTTATTGCTCCACTTGCTTCACCATGGAATCCATCTCATGACACTGGTCTTACTGAGATTTTTATACCTATCTTTGTTTATTTGACAGCACTTAAAAAAAAAATCATGCAGCTGTGGATGTGCTGGCCCTTCTTTCATTTTTTCTTTGTGGTATTCCTTTCTGTGTTTTTTTGTTTGTTTTTTTTTTTTAGCTTTGGCTTTGGTCATTTTTGATACATCCGATGGGCATGCTCTAGACCTGGTTCTGTTCCTAGGCTTAACATGCAGAGGCTTCTCTACACCATACTCCATAAAATACTGCATAGGCTATAAAGTTTGTCTTTTAACATGATTTATCTCTGAGGACAGTATGTCATATCCATGCATTTATATTATGTAATAGGCCTTTCCCATTATGATTTAAGGTCCAAAGAAACAGAGACTTCATATTTTGTTCACTTTTGTGTTTACAAAATAAATGCATTTATATAGAAAATAATTAAAAAAAGAGAATTCACAAAATAAAAAATATGGTAAGGAAAATAAAGCCATGTGAAAACTAGTGGATTCAAACAATTGTATAAAATGGCATTTAATAAAAATCTAAGACTGATTATGAATTAAGACATATAAAGTAAAAACTTAATCACACCCACATGGGTCTCTTAATTAAAGATTATATACGAAATATAAAGATACATTTTTGAAAAGTAGAAAAAGAAACTATATTAAGTTAAACTTTCTATCAATAAAAACATAAACAGATTCCAATATGCTTATTAAAAAGAGCAGTAGCCAGTTGAATGCCAAAAATGTCTTCCACAAGAGGGGAGAAGATGATTACTATTCTTAAAAACAAATCTAACTACAAAAGGCAAAAAAGCTACCATTAAGGAAGTACAGATGTGAAATAAGAACACAATGCACATAAAAGTCTGCTATTATTATCAGGGATGCAGAAAATTTTTCTCCATATAAAATGTAATTATATGTAAGAGTGTGACATGATTAACTAATAGAACTGATCATACAAAATGTGTACATTTTCACACACTTCCCAGATAGATCTAAATTTATATTTAAAATAATTTATGTCAAACAATAAACTTAATGGGAAAAATCACTTTTTTCTGAAAACATGAAAAAAATATTCAAAAACTTGCAAAGGTGGGTGCTCAGTTGTGTCTGACTCTTTGTCCGCTTATGGATTATAACCCTCCAGGATCCTCTAGTCTATGAGATTTTCCAGGCAAGAATACTGTAATGGTTTGCCATTTCCTGCTCCAGAGGATCTTCCCAAGACAAGGATCAAAACTAAGTCTCCTGAATCTCCTGCATTGGCAGGCAGATTCTTTACCACTGAGCCATTTAGACCCTTATACATAAACTGTGTTAATAATTTTTACAATCAATTTGCAATAGAGAATGTAAACCTGTCACTTGCTCAGTTATATCCGACTCTTTGCCCACCATGGACTGTAGCCCCCCAAGCTTCTCTGTCCATGGAATTCTCCAGACAAGAATACTGGAGTAGTTTGACACCCTTCTCCAGGGATCTTCCTGACCCAGGGATTGAACCCAAGTTTTCCACATTGCAGTCAGATTCTTTACTGTCTGAGCCACCTGGGAAGACCCTGGTCCTGGGAAAGATTGAGGGAAGGAGGAGAAAAGACGACAGAGGATGAGACAGTTTTATAGCATCACCAACTGAATGGACTTGAGTTTGAGCAAACTCTGGGAGATAGTGAAGGACAGGGACCTGACATGCTGTAGTTAATGGGTCGCAAAGAGCTGGACATGACTTAGCAACCGAACAAAACTGCTGTTGGAAGGTAATGTCTACCTCCTTTGACCTGGACTTTCTTAATGAATGCAGAATATGCTCAAATATACTGCAACTTAGAAATTTAAAAAATATTCTTTATTTCCTGCATAGTCCTCCACATGTAATACTGTACTTTCCTACTCCTCTGAAGAGCAAATCTCACATATGTTTTAACTTTATTGGAACCATATTTTTATCTCACTTATTTTACAACGTCATCATATTGAACCTCCATTCCTATCACTTCCTTGTCAGCTTGCACTGCAGATTCAAACAGACACATTCATATTAACATAGTACATAAATCAATTATACTTCACTAGTTAATCAAGAATACAAACTCAGTGAGCTCTCATTTCTGGGCTAGACTGATTAGGTTCTCAGATGATTTAAGATAAAAGTTCTCAGGTTCCATTTTCTCTGAATCTTTCCTGGAGCATCTGCTGGGTTCTCAGACTTACCTAGATGGGGTCTCAGAGAGGGAGTTTTCTGGCTGAAATCTGCATTACTCTGAATTGTTGATGGTGGTAACTGAAGCTCTGTCACCAGACAAGACAGCAGAGAGTAGTGGTAAAACATTGGCTCCTGATCCAGACTTATGATTCCAAAACACCTGTCATGTCCTGTCCAGCTTAGGGATACAAACACTAAGGGACTTCAGCAGGGAAGCTATTAATAACTCTCTATACTTGCTCATTAGGCACATTTCCTTCCCATTATTCCAATCGCTAAGCACATGATTTCCCTCTGGGCATCTGGAGTAAACACAAAGGCAATTTCTCCTAATGGCTCTTTGTTCCCTAGAGATCAGGTTAGAAGTCAAGTGAATCCAGTCTTTTATTATACTTGTCCTCAATCTTTCCTGATTTTTAGAGATCTAACCTCAATCACATTATCCCAACCTGGAATTAATATTTTCTTCAAAGTCTGACATGAAGGAACTTGTCAGGACTAGGTACATTTGATCCCTAAAAGGTTGCTTTATAGTCAGCACACAGCCTTGTTGTCCTCAGAAAATTGTTATTCCTCTATTCAGCAAAGGGGAGAACTGAAATGCAAATTGGGGCACCACAATCTCTGGCTTCTTAAAACACTTGTCCAAGAATTAGGGATTTCAAATTTCATCACAAGCTAAGAGCTGATACTTAGCCCCTCACTATAAAATATTTTGTTAATTGTAGATGTTATGTGTAGATATTTCAATACTATTCACCTGAGGTTGGCATCTCTTAGGCATTGTCCAAATTACCTTTTAGAAAACTTTATATTATGAGGTAGTATTACTATGAGCACCATTCCACATGGCAGAAATATGTTTAAAGGAATTTAATGATATGCCTAAAGGTTCAAACTGAGTATAGAAAAGACCTTAATCAGAATTCTGCCAGGATGCATCCAGCTATCAAACTGTAGACTGATCAGCCCAAGATCATTTTGCCCCTGGGAATATTTGTCAATGTCTGAAGGAATGCTGCTAAACACCTGCAATTATCAATACAAATAATTGTCCTGTTTCAACTGTCATCATAAGAAGATGAGAAAAACCTCTTCTAGACCATCATTTCCCCAACTTCAGTGTGCATAGGTATCACCTATGGTTGTAGTTGTTCTGATCAGGTTCTGATTCATTAGGTCCTGAAGGGCCCAGATATTCAGATTGTGGACCACTCTGAGTAGCCAGGCTGTGGGCCTATGCAACTCAGGTGTAGGTAGTTTTAGCTATTCTGAATGACAATTCATGTTTGCATGTTATTTTGAATGCATATTGTATTCACTCATTCCAGAGGCTTTTATAACTTCATTGTCCAACAAGCCAGGCATACCACAACAAAGATAATGACAGGTTGATTCCACCAATGAATATGGATGCAAAAATGCTCAACAAAATATTAACAAACCAAATTCAGCAATATGTTAAAAGAGTCACACACCAAGAACAATTGAGATTTACCCCAGGGATGCAAGGATGGTTAAATACCAATAGACTGAACAGTGTGGTACTTCTAATTAACATATGAAGAATAGAATTTGTAGTATCATCTGAATAGATACAAAAAAACATTTTGACAAAATTCAATATGTATTTATAATAAAAACTCTCAACAAAGTGGGTATAAAGGAAAATACCTCAACATAAAAAAGGCCATTTATGACCAAACAATAGCCAATATTATGCTCACTGGTGAAAAATTAACAATATTTCTCCTAAAATCAGGAACAAGGCAAAGATACCCACTTTTGACAATTTTAT
The DNA here is from genome assembly GCF_002263795.3 of Bos taurus. NCBI lineage: Eukaryota > Metazoa > Chordata > Mammalia > Artiodactyla > Bovidae > Bos > Bos taurus. The sequence continues at coordinate 10,324,900 of NC_037334.1, read as the reverse complement.
TCAACATAATATTAGAAGTCCTAGGCAGAACAATCAAATAAGAAAGAGATATGAAAATAATCCAACTGGAAAGGATGAACTGTTACTGTTTGCAACAGACATGATGCTATATATGTGTACATGTTCAGTCACTAAGTCATGTCTGACTCTTTTGCAACCTCATGTAGCAAACTAGGCTGCTCACTAGGCTGCTCTATCCATGGGATTTCCCAGGTATGAAAGTGGGTTTCCATTTCCTTCTCCTTAGGATCTTCCTGACCCAGGGATGAAACTCATGTCTCCTGCATTGGCAGGCAGATTCTTTACCACTGAGCCACCACGGAAGCCTGATGCTGTATATAGAAAATCCTAAAGACACCACCAGTAATAACACATGTTTTCAGTAAAGTTGCATAGTACAAAATTAATATACAGAAATCTGTTAAGTTTCTATTTGACAATAATGAACTATAAGAAAGATGGGAAAATGTAATTTACTGTCACATCAAAGAATAAATAACTGAAGAGTAATTTAATAAAGGGGCAAAAAACTTGAACTTTGAAAATTGAAAACTTTCATGAAAGAAACTGAAGATGACACAAAAAGCAGAAAGATATACAATGAAATAATTAATATTGTTAAAATGACCATACCACCCAAAGCAATCTCCAGACTCAATGGAATCCCTATCAAAATAACAAAGGCACTTTCTTTTTTACAGAACTAGGAAAAATAATTCTAAAAGTCATATGGATAAAAACAATAGACTGAAAATGGCCAAAGCAATTTTGAGAAAGGATAAGCTGGAGTTGCCACAGTCTCTAATATCAACATATATTACAAAGCTACAGTAAACAAAACAGTATGGTACTGGTTCAGAACCAGACAATTTCAGAAGATATGTAGCTGCACATTTTGTGTGTCTGTGGATTGAGGTCAGTGTCTGATCTTCCTACGCTGCCAACTTGAACCACCTTCTAACATTTGATATTGATCCAATGAGATTCATTCATTTTACACTTCTGATATCCAGAACCGTAACAGCACATATTTGTTTATTGTAACCAATAGTTTGGGGATATTTTACAACAGGAACAGAAACCTAATATAGATGTTCATTCAATAAAATTTGTTGGCAAAAATTGAGTTTAACATTCTCAACTCATTCATTAGTTACTTTAATAAGAGCATTTTATGTTGAAAACCCACATTAAGTAGAAAAAACCTTTTAAATCAGTATGACGTTATTTCATACCATTAGCTGATACAATTATCTATGCATTACATAACTGTAAAAGTTGCCTGACTATGATGCCTTGTGACATTAAGGCAGGAAATGTAATCCAGTATGAAGATAGAGGTCACCCATTGTATTTAAAATTTTTGTGTCTATATTTCTATATTCTTTTATTTTATATTAATTGAAATATGCATTCATTTTGATTCTATTCTCTCTACTTCTCTCTTTAGTTTCCTTTAAAAAGAAAAGATGGAATCCTAATCCTATCAATGTATGTACACATGTGTATTGTTTGTTGTTGTTTTAGTCACTAGATCATGTCCAACTCTTTGGCTACCCCATGGACTGTAGCTAGCAGGCTCCTCTGTCCATTGGATTTCCCAGACGAAAATATTGGGTTAGGTTGTCATTTCCTTCTCCAGGGTATCTTCTTACCGAGGGATTGAAGTATGGACTCCTGTATTGGCAGGCAGATTTTTTTCACTGAGCCACCAGGGAAGCCCTTACATTTATGTATAGGATTGTGCTTATTTGAAAGAAAATTGTAGCCAAACATACACACATAGAAACAGAACATTTGCACTTGAGTGTTTTCTTTAGACTAAAAAATGAATATAGAAATTCATGAATTTCTATATTAATTTTGTTTATTTCTCAAATCATCTATACGAAGTTACATTTAGTATCCCCCATTGCCTTCAGAAATAAGGAGACAAGAAGTTCAGAGAACATAATTTGTTTGCAACTACATAACAAAGCATTTAAAACTAGTATCACTGTCAAATTATACATACACATAAACATGCAGTATATTCTCTTATACAGAAAACTGAGCACCAAAGAATTGCTTCAAATTTTGGTGCTGGAGATGACTCTTGAGAGTCCCTTGGACTGCAAAGAGATCAAACTAGTCAATCCTAAAGGAAATCAACCGTGAATATTTATTGGAAGAAACTGATGGTGAAGCTGAAGTTCCAATATTTTGGTCACCTGACGTGAAGAGCCAACTCACTGGAAAAGAGCCAGATGCTGGGAAAGATCGAAGATAAAAGGAGTAGAGGACAGCAGAGCATGTGATTGTTAAATATCATCACCAACTCAAAGGATATGAATTCAAGCAAACTCTGGGAGATAGTGAAGGACAGAAGAGACTGGTGTGCTGTAGTCCATGGGGTTTCAAAGAGTCAGACACAACTTAGCCACTGAACAACAACAACAAATGTTCTCTTAATTTTTGTAGAGACCTTGTAATTCATCAAGTTGCTCACTTTAAATACTCAGTTTATTGAATGCAACTGTACTCCACTAATTTAATTAAATATTAAAAAATCTAAAGGTGCATCAGTAAGATTTGAATCTAGAACAAAGGCAGCAGTTTCTCACTTAAAAAGGGTGGAAGATATATCTTCTAACTGGGAAAGAAGCCAAGTCTCAGTTATGGATGTAGAATGGGTGTTATTAAATTTAAGTAATTCAAGTGATAAACATTTTTATCTGTAAATAAAAGCTTAACCTAGATATAGAAATGCAGTAAACTGATAATAAATTGATTCAAGAGAGAAGATCAATACAGTCCTACTCAACATCATGGATGAGCCTGACAAATACAATGTAGAGATTGAGATCTTACTTATACACTCATGTGGTGCATAAAAAAATCAGTACAACTCTACATTATGTGATTTCTTTTGGTTAAAAGAAATGTACTATTAAATATCCCTTTGCTATAGAATGACTTGTTAGGCATCAATAGCTAACTGACACAATAATGAAAATGAATAGAACTGAGGGCAATTTTAGTAATATGTAGTTTTTATTTTTGGCATATATTCTGATATTTGAGAAGAACATTCATGATCATTCTGTTATGCAAATATATTTCAGATCAGTGTAGTAACAAGTGACTACCTTGAGGTTCTCTTCTAGGTAACTAGGAAAGGTAGATAGACATGCATGTTTGTGGAGAAAAACTGGTGACCTGGGCTAGATATCAATGTCTGGGCAGGATATCAAGCTCTTTTGTGTGGATCATCCTCTGATCACAAAGAATGGACTGATTCCTGAACATAAAGGAGATCGGAAATGGATGAACTGACACTGTTCAATCGCTATCCCTTTTAGTGTTTATTACAAATATTAGGAAAGGGGAGTTAGTTTTAGAACAATAAGAAGAGTCATATAAGTAGGTAGCATTAGAAGTTTTCAAGGAGAAAGAGGATAATAATTTATTAATAAAATACGGTATCCTATCCCCCACTTCAATGAATAAACCCCTTCACTTGTAGGCACCTATCTTCCATGCTTTAATTAATAGATGTGTGGCATGAAAAATAAACATTTTGCATCATAATGAAATGTGTGATTTAACATTTTTTTCTCACATTTATGGTCATCTGTGACACAAAGATAGTATCAGGTAAATTTATTCCAGTTTGTCTTTCCATGTAGATTTCACTGGGAGGTATATATATGTGTGTCTAAAAATAAAAAAAAAATTTTTTTTTCCAGCATCTACCTTCCCCGGTGGCTTGGATAGTAAATAATCCTCCTGAAGTGGAGGAAACCCTGGTTCAATCCCTGAGTTGAGAAGATCCCCTGGAGAAAAGAATGACTACCCACTCTAGTATTCTTGTTGGGAGAATCCCATGGACAGAGGAGCCTGGCAGGCTACAGTCCATGGAGTCACAAAGAGTCAGACATGACTGACTGACTGAGAACACTTGTGATCACCAAGGTGAATAATTGAATGAAACTAGAAGTGCAGTTATGAGACACTAGCAAGTTTGCAGTTTAAATATCTGGCATTAAGGTTTCAACTACAATTTTTTTTTTTTTTTGTTTTATTCTTCCAATTTTATTTTATTTTTAAACTTTACATAATTGTATTAGTTTTGCCAAATATCAAAATGAAGAGCCAGTAATTCAGCTTTGGATTGCTGAGGCATCCTTTTAAAAGATAATACATTAAATAAACATATTGCCAGCTGTATGACAGCATCTACTAGACAAGCACCCAGAAGACCCAAGCCTATAAGGTATCCCTTTAGAAAACCCTGAGTAAATAGATAAATGAACTCAAGAGTGCCAGCTTTTCCTTGGTTATGCCCTCATTCCGCCTTAGGTATTCATCATTAAATAATGAACTAGCAGAATCCTAGCCACTTTACCCTCAGAACTCAATAAAGCACAGCCCCCAGCTGGATCTTTCTCTCTCTCCATCTGTCTCTCTACATAATACTTAAGTACATCGATCTTGGTCATGCTGTGTACCTTCCAGGATTTGTTATTACTGTAATTTTTTTCAGTTCGCCAATAGATATTGCTGAGGTTTTGTTCAGTCGCTGAGTCCAACTCTTTGCAACCCCATGAACTGCAGCACACCAGGCTCCCCTGTCTTTCACTATCTCCCAGAGTTTGCTCAAACTCATGTCTATGGAGTCAGTGATGCCATCCAACCATCTCATCCTCTGTCTCCCCCTTCTCCTCTTGTGCTTGGGCTGAGTTTCTCAATTGTGTTCCTTTCCCAGCATTATAGTCTTTTCCAATGATTTGGCTCTTCACATCAGGTGACCAAAGGGTTGGAGCTTCACTATCAGTCCTTCCAGTGAATATTCAGGGTTGATTTCCTTTAGGAGTGATTGGTTTGATCACCTTGTAGTCCAAGGGAGTCTCAAGGGTCTTCTCCAGTCAGTCAGTTCAGTCACTCAGTCGTGTCTGACTGTTTGAGACCCCACGAACCACCTCATGCCAGGCCTCCCTGTCCATCACCAACTCTCGGAGTTCACCTAAACTCACGTCCATTCAGTTGGTGATGCCATCCAACCATCTCATCCTCTGTTGTCCCCTTCTCCTCCTGTCCTCAATCTTTGCCAGCATCAGGGTCTTTTCAAATGAGTCAGCTCTTCACATGAGTTGGCCAAAGTATTGGAGTTTCAGCTTCATCAGTTCTTCCAATGAACGCCCAGGACTGATCTCTTTTAGGAGGGACTGGTTGGATCTCCTTGCAGTCCAAGGGACTCTCGAGAGTCTTCTCCAACACCACAGTTCAAAAGCATTTATTCTTCTGGGCTTAGCTTTCTTTATAGTCCAACTCCCACATCCATACATGACTACTGGAAAAACCATAGCCTTGACTAGATGGACCTTTGTTGACAAAGTAATGTCTCTGCTTTTTAATATGATGTCTAGGTTGGTTATAACTTTCCTTCCAAGGAGTAAGTGTCTTTTAATTTCATGGCTGTAATCACTATCTGCAGTGATTTGGGAGCCCCCAAAAATAAAGACAGCCACTGTTTCCACTGTTTCCCCACCTATTTCTGATGAAGTGATGGGACCGGATGCCATGGTCTTCGTTTTCTGAATGTTGAGCTTTAGGCCAACTTTTTCACTCTATTCTTTAACTTTCATCAAGAGTCTATTTAGTTCTTCTTCACTTTCTGTCATAAGGGTGGTGTCATCTGCATATCTGAGGTTATTGATATTTCTCCTAGCAATCTTGATTCCAGCTTGTGCTTCTTCCAGCCCAGCGTTTCTCATGATGTACTCTGCATAGAAGTTAAATAAGCAGGGTGACAATATACAGTCTTGACATACTCCTTTTCCTATTTGGAACCAGTCTGTTGTTCCATGTCTGGTTCTAACTGTTGCTTCCTGACCTGCATACAGGTTTCTCTGGTATGCCCATCTCTTTCAGAATTTTCCAGTTTTCTCCAGTACCACAGTTCAAAAGGATCAGTTCTTCGGCACTCATATTGCTGAGGGTCATACTACAATAGTAATAAATACCACAAGGGTCTATCCAACCACATTATAGACTTGGGAGGAAAATGGCTGTGTAGTCTTGCAGTACATAATGCAGGCCAGTTAAGTGCCTCAAACATAGTTAGCCAAGAGCATATCTACTAAGAGGCTGAAACTTAAACGGACAAGTTAATGTCTATACTATGATGAATAGAAGATATGGTAGCAATGACAAAAATGATGGTCTGAAGTCAAATCTGTAGCTTCATGCCTTCCTCTACAATGAAATTATACAAATGGCCTTAATTGCCAGGCTAGTTTGTTTGTTTTCTGCATGAGGAAAACAAGATTATTCTTTCAGGGAAATTATTTGACATATATATGTCATCTGAGAAGAAGTAAGTTTTAGGAAATCTGTTTCCCCAGGTAAGATATTAAATTTTCAAATAGTTTTAATCCAGTCATGGAAAAATTTTGGGAATATCTAAATGTGTTATTTCTATGGACATAGGGCAAGACTATGTATGTAAGGGAGGGGCAAATTGTGTAGAGGACTTGAATACAAACAAAGGGAAATTCCAGAAAGTAAGCAGAACCAGCAAGTTGTATTTCAACAATCTGATTAAAAAAAAAAAAAAAGCAATTTATGGCTCTGAGTCTTAGAGCCCTTAAATCATGGGTATTTCATCAGCCCCAGGACAACTGGCTTTTATAAAACTGCCATCTCATTGATTCTTCTCAGAACCCTCTTTATATCTTTGTTCCTCAGACTATAGATGAAGGATATGGATGTGACCAAAGTGTTCATCACTGAGGCCGTTGCACTTGAGTGTGAGTTGTGACTAGCTGCTGAGACAAGGTACACTCCTAGGCATGTACAATAAAATAAGGAGACAACTGAGAGGTGAGATGCACAGGTGGAAAATGCTTTATATTTCCCCTGAGCTGATGAGATTCCTCTTATGGAGGAAACTATCTTAGAATTGGAAGGACTGATGCTAAAGCTGAAACTCCAATACTTTGGCCACCTCATGTGAAGAGTTTACTCCATTGGAAAAGACTCTGATGCTGGGAGGGATTGGGGGCAGGAGGAGAAGGGGATGACAGAGGATGAGATGGCTGGATGGCATCACTGACTTGATGGACATGAGTTTGAGTGAACTCCAGGGGTTGGTGATGGACAAGGGAGGCCTGGCATGCTGCGATTCATAGGGTCACAAAGGGTTGGACACGACTGAGTGACTGAACTGACTGATCTTAGAATTTTAATAAAGAATCCCAATGACAGAACCACCACCCAACATCACAGCTGCAAAATACATCACCAAAACATTAAGAAATGTGTCTGAACAGGCAAATTGAACCACATGATTAATTTCACAGAAAAAAGTGGTAGATTTCCAAGTCTATACAGAGGGACAGCCACAACACCATTAAACTTTGTAACAAGGAATTCAGGACACTCATCATCTAGGACATCAGCACCAGCAGTTCAAAGAGCCATGGGTTCATGATGACTGTGTAGTGCACAGGATGGCAGATGCCCACAAAAGCCATTACTTAGGTCATCATAACAAGGAGAAAATTGTCCAGTCCAACAAAGAGTAGGAAAAAGTTTATCTGGATGATGCAGCCTTCTTAGGTTATAATTTTGTCCTTTGTCTGTATATTATTCAGCATCTTTGGAATGGAGGTGGAGGTGAAACAGATGTCTACAAAGGACAGGTTGGAGAGGAAGAAGTACATGGGTATGTGGAGGTGGGGGTCTGAGCTGACAGCCCGGATGATGAGAGCAGTTTTCCCAACACAGTGATTAGGTACATGTGGAGAAAAAGCCCAAATATGAGAGGTTGCAGCTCTGGTTTCTTTTATAATCCCAGGAGAAGAAATTCTGCTATTTGCATATCATTCCCTGGTTTCATGTGGTGAGTGTGACAAAATCGTACAGTTTTCTCAAAAATTGGCATTGCAAACACAGCTGAAATTCTACAATTTATATTTTGCACTCAAAAACTCAGTATCCCTATTTTTCAATGAAATTTCCATGTCAAGGGATCATCCATGCCATCTCTGAATAGGACTTCCGGTATCTGTTTCCCATACCAGTTCAGTGATAATCCAGAGTGCAGCATATCACATCAGGGTATTTTGGTATTCTTTGTTCAGCTGTGTGTGTGTGCGCACACACATGTGTGTATGTTGGCATGTGCAAACATGTATTGCTTGCTTCGTTGTGCACACATGCTGGATCACAGGTAAAAGGTATGTTTTGCTATGGGACACAGTCCAAAAATCTTTCTAATGAGTTGCTTAATTGCAAGAATAGTTTTCACAAAAGACCAGTATCTGCTGAGGGAAAAGAAATGTGAACTGAGTTCAGCAGAACAGGCAGGTTACAGAGAGAACAGGCAGCAAGATGTTCAGACGCAAGAGACCACATCTTCTTTCTCCATTAAAATGTGAGCCCGGATGGGCGGGGACCCCATATGCTTTATTCACTCTGTGGTTTCATCAATATGGGCCTTAATATAAAAATAAATTTTTAGAAAGTGGAATTTATAAATAAAAATACTAGCATGAGGGATAAAACCAGGTTAAATACACCTGATTGAAAACAAGTCGGTTAAACAAAACTGAATGAAATAGCAAGATGAATATCTGAAGGGAACATATAAAATAACAATAGTCACATTAACACAGGCTTTAAATACAAATTTAATATAAAAAAGTAACAAAGAATATGAAATGTAATTGTAAAATTGTGTGAGAAGCAGTAACTAACATTTTAATTTTAACCTAAATAAACATATATAGGCTTAACTTAACTATGAAGAAGATGTAAGTTATCTTCAGTTGAAAGCAAAAGCATATATTCCACAAGATGTCAGCAAATGATGGAAGTTTTAAAAATAGATCTAACCACTAAAGGCAAAAGTTTGCATTACTGCTAAAACATATGAAATAAGACAACAATTCATATTAAAAGGTAATTTATTACTGCTACAGATAAGGAGAACATTCTATGTTTAAAATGCGATGGGAGGGAGAACAAAATATAACCAAATATTAGATCTGACCATACCCATAAAAACTCTCACACACCCCAACAAATACATTAAACAAAAATACACACATATAAAAATTAAATGTCAAATAGCAAATTCCTTTGAAAAACTGTAATTTTTTGTTTGAAAGAATGCAATAAAAATAAGAATAAAGAGAAACTTGGATATAGAATTTAGAGATGCAAAGGGAAGTGGTTACAGCTTAGAGAAGTTTGGGGGTGAAATGGTGTCATAGAAATGATATCTGACATATTTCTCTAGGGCTTCCCAGGTGAAAAGTGAAAACGAAGTCACTCAGTCGTGTCTGACTCATTGCAACCCCGTGGAGTGTAGTCTACCAGACTCCTCCATCCATGGGATTCTCCAGGCAAAAATACTGGAGTGGGTTGCCATTTCCTTTACCAAGGGATCTTCCCCACCCAGGGATTGAACCAAGGTCTCCCACCTTGCACGTAGCTGCTTTACCCTCTGAGCCACCAAGGAAGCCCTTTGCTAGTGGTAAAAATCCACTTGCCAATGCATGAGACATAAGAGACGTGAGTTTGATCCTTGGATCAGGAAGATCCCCTGGAGGAGGAAATGGCAGTCCACTCCAGTATCCTTGTTGGCAGAATCCTATAGACGGAGGAGTCTGGTGGGCTACTTTTTGTGGGATCACAAAAAGTTGGAGATGACTGAGCATCTGAGCACATTTCTCTAGTTTTAGCATAGAAATCTTGTCAAAGCATTAAAAATATGTCTCATCCTCCCCTTGCTCCATATGTTGGATTGAAGTTCCTGGCTTTTTCTCTGAGAGCTGGAGATTGAAATAAACTATGAAGGAAATGATATGGACAAAAAAGAAAATAAATAAAAGCACTCGGATCGCAGTATATAAAGCAAAGAATGTGCATAGACAGTTTGCAGCAAAGTATTGAAAAATGGCTAATAAACCCCAAAATATATTTGGCCTCTCACATAATAAAATAATTGCAAAGTTAAGCCCTGTACCATATACCTGCTTGCATATGAAATACTATTTTTCAAGTAAATATGCAGTGTTAGAGACGATTCTGTGAAATATGTATCTCAAGAACTGTAGTTACAAGGCAGCAGCTATGTCCATTGATTTGATGCTCATATACATCTTAAAATACTTTATATACTTTAGTATATAAAAGTATACAAATAAAATATAATCACTTCACTGAAAAATGTTTCTGACCTAATTATTTTTCTGCTTCCCTAATTGCTCATCTCGGAAATGTTCAAATTTTACTGACAACACTACGTTTCCCATTTGAGTCTCATTCAACTAAATTTTCATTCCCAAACTTAACTGTCAACAATAGTCCTTGAATTTCTGAATCCAATAGACACTTCTCTATTCAACTTATTAAATATATTGATTCTGAATTAAATATTTTATCAAGTAAACAAACATGAAGGTCTCTCCATTCTGAGCCAGGTGTTTGGGTTTTCAGGTAAACTCAAGTACTTATTCTTGGGTTTTAGTCTCTCTTTCTTCTGCAGCATCAATTGGGGTATTTAAAAAATTAATTAATTTATTTTAATTGGAGGCTAATTACTTCACAGTATTGTGGTGGTTTTTGCCATACATTGACATAATGCTCAAAATTCTGCAAGCAAGGCTTCAGCAGTACGTGAACCATGAACTTCCAGATGTTCATCTGGTTTTAGAAAAGGCAGAGGAACCAGAGATCAAATTGCCAACATCCACTGGATCATCAAAAAAGCAAGAGAGTTCCAGAAAAACATCTATTTCTGCTTTATTGACTATGCCAAAGCCTTTGACTGTGTGGACCACAGTATACTGTGGAAAATTCTGAAAGAGGTGGGCATACCAGACCACATGACCTGCCTCTTGAGAAATATGTATGCAGGTCAGGAAGCAACAGTTAGAACTGGACATGGAACAAGAGACGGGTTCCAAAAAGGAAAAGGAGTATGTCAAGGCTGTATATTGTCACCCTGCGTATTTAACTTCTATACAGAGTACATCATGAGAAATGCTGGGCTGGAAGAAGCACAAGCTGGAATCGAGATTTCTGGGAGAAATATCAATAACCTCAGATATGCACATGACACCACCCTTATGGCAGAAAGTGAAGAGGGACTAAAAAGCCTCTTGATGAAAGTGAAAGTGGAGAGTGAAAAAGTTGGCTTAAAGCTCAACATTCAAAAAACGAAGATCATGGCATCTGGTCCCATCACTTCATGGCAGATAGATAGGGAAACAGTGTCAGACTTTATTTTTTGGGGCTCCAAAATCACTGCAAATGGTGCTTGCAGCCATGAAATTAAAAGACACTTACTGCTTGGAAGGAAAGTTATGACCAACCTAGATAGCATATTCAAAAGCAGAGATATTACTTTGCCAGCAAAGGTGCATCTAGTCAAGGATATAGTTTTTCCCGTGGGCATGTATGGATGTGAGAGTTGGACTGTGAAGAAGGCTGAGCGTCGAAGAATTGATGCTTTTGAACTGTGGTGTTGGAGAAGACTCTTGAAAGTCCCTTGGGCTGCAAGGAGGTCCAACCAGTCCATCTGAAGGAGATCAGCCCTGGGATTTCTTTGGAAGGAATGATGCTAAAGCTGAATCTCCAGTACTTTGGCCACCTCATGTGAAGTGTTGACTCATTGGAAAAGACCCTGATGTTGGGGAGGATTGGGGGCAGGAGAGAAGGGGATGACAGAGGATGAGACGGCTGGATGGCATCACCAACTCAATGGACATGAGTTTGAGTGAACTCCGGGTATTGGTGATGGACAGGGAGGCCTGGCGTGCTGCGATTCATGGGGTCGCAAAGAGTCAGACATGACTGACTGAACTGAACTGAACTGAACTGAACTGACATGAATCAGCCATGGGTGTACATGTGTGTCTTGTAGCCACCTGGATGGTAACTCAGAGTTAGACCTCTGTGTGGAAGTTCAAATTCCTCACTGGATAGTTGATGATGGAGATTGAAGTTCTGTCTTCAGCAAGAGACCAGGAAGGAGTTAAACAGAGCCAGACCTAGGAATCCAGATGCAAAAACCATGACCGCTCCAGCTCAAGGTGGAACTGCTCAGACATTACAACAGTGGAGACATTTACAGCTCTATATATTCTTTATCTGCTCACCACATCTGCTCACTAACACATTTCCACTGTTACTCTGACCTCTGAGCACATTTGCCCATGGGAACTGGTCTGATAAAACAGGAAAATTTTCCTACTGATTTGCAGTTCCCAAGAGATGAGCTTAAACATCAAGTGTATTTAATTCTTATTATCATACTATTCCATCAACACTTCTGGTTTCCAGTTAACATTTAAACTTTTTACAAAACCCTTAGACCAAGTTTTCTCCAAATCTAAGGCTGAGGAACCTGACTAATTCACTTGCATCTCAAAAGGATTGACTTGTGGTGGGAACACAGCCCCCAATACCACCAGAAATTTACTATTTCTTCTTTAATAAATGAGTGAGCTGTGTTCCTTTGCTTTAAAAACCATAGGTAAAAATAATTGATTTCATAATGCTTTTGACACATCAGTTAGGAGTTTCATCCTTTTATTACAAATGAAAAGCTGGCATTTTCTCTTATTTATGAAAAATTATAAGAGAAAAGTTTAGATCACTTAATATATGGTGGGCTGGGCTTAGACTCTTACACATATTGTCCCATTTATTTTTTGCAAAGGCCCATCCTATGAGGGCTCTGCAATTCTGACCTTCCTTCTCAATTTTCAGAATTAGGTGACTGGCCCAGAGTTGTTGCTATTGTTGTTCAGTTGCTCAGTAATGTCTGATTCTTTGCAACCCCACAGACTGTAGCACGCCAGGCTTCCCTGTCCTCTACTATCTCCTAGAGTTTGCTCAAACTCATGTCCATTGAGTCAATGATACCATCCAACCATCTCATCCTCTGTTGTCCCCTTCTCCTCCTGTCCTCAATCTGTCCCAGCATCAGGGTCTTTTCCAATGAGTCAGCTCTTCCCATCAGGTGTCCAAAGTATTGGAACTTCAGCTTTAACACCAGTCCTTCCAATGAATATTCAGGGTTGATTTCCTTTAGGATTGACTTAATCCTAAGGTTTTAGGATTTAAAGCAAAGTTTAATATCCTTCCTGTTCAAGGGTCCAGCACCACAATTGAAAGGCCCAAGTTTAGAAGCTGATTAAGGTGTGTGCTTTGATTAGTAAAGAATCTATTTCTAGTTCTTTTGCTTTAGGTGAGTGGTTCTAAATCAGAGATGACTCTGCCTCCAGAAGACCCTTGGCAATATCTGGAGAAAGTTTTGATTGTTACATCTGGGAAAGTGCTCTGGCATATGGTGTGATGAGACCAGGGATGCAGTCCAGCAAACTGCAAAACACAGGACAGCTCTCATTATAGGGATTTATCCAGCACAAATGTCAATAGTGGTGAGGGTGAGAAACACTATTCTAAACAAGCAGTTCTCCAACATCAATGTGTATATGAATCACTAGGGCATAGTATTCAAATACAGATTTTCATTTGAGAAGACTAGGGTGTCACAGAAACTCTGCATTTATAATAATCTCCCAGATGTTGTTGATGTTGCAGGTCCTGTTCTGTGGACCACTCTGTGAGTATCAAGACTGTGGTCCAGTGTTAAGAGTCAGGTGTAGGTAGTTTAGGCTCTTCCATCAAGAATTTTCCTCCCCACCTCGTGTCTGATGTAAATGGTGGACTCAATCATTCAGCTTCTGCATACACAAGTTTACATGAGCTTCTTGAGTATTTCCCTCTTAACAGGAAATAAACCTTTCAGACATTTGTTTCCTTATCTATAAACTGGGGAAATGCTGCTTAAGGAGTTGAGAGCTTGATAATATTGTAGAGCTCACAGGAAATTACCTGACACAGAGCAGGTACAGATCAACAAGCAGCTGTAATAACTATGACTGAGCTCCACATTTACTAAGATCACTTGGACTCCAGAAAATCTTCTGGGCTAAGAAGTGAGCCCAGGATTATCTGATATAGGAGACAGATTCACCATCTTAAAGATCTCCCAGGGTCCCATGCAGGGAGCAGAGAGTTTTAAGAGCCACAATTACATGCCTTTTTCCATGTGGGGACATAAAATCAGAGCCCCTCACTCCGACTCTGTACCAGTTCAGTTAAAAAAAAAAATTAGACTCTTTTAAGCTTTTTTACTTTGCTTCTATAATTTACTCATATGTGTCAAGGCTATAATTGCCCCAGCTGTCATGTACAGTTGTGAGAGCTGGACCTTAAGGAAGGCAGAATGCCAAAGAATTAATGCCTTCTAACTGTGTTGCTGGAGAAGACTCTTGAGAGTTGCTTGAACAGCAAGGAGATCAAATCCGTCAATCTGAAGGGAAATCAACCCTGAATACTCACTGGAAGGACTGATGCTGAAACTAAGCTCCAGTGTTTCAGTCACCTGATTCAAATAGCTAACCCATTGAAAAAGTCCCTGATGCTTGCAAAGATTGAGGGCAGAAGGATAAGAGGGCATCAGAGGATGAGATGGCTGATTGGCATTAGTGATGCAATGGATAAGAACTTGGGCAAACTTTGGGAGATGGTGAGGGAGGCCTGGTGTGCTGTCATCCATGGGATCACAAAGAGTTGGACACGACTAGGCAACTGAACAACAATGTGTGTAAAGCTCATATTCCTTGGTGAATTATAGTTTCCACCAGCTCTTCTTATCTTCCTTTGTTGCAAGTTTATAGTATAGAATTCATAAACATTTGATAACAATAGGAGTATGAAATGCTTGCTTGTTTTTTTCTTCTGCAAGTTGAATTTGTCTTATTCTTCACCATTTGTGATTCGCCTCCTCATTACCTTAGGAAATCTTACTCACCCATCCATTCCTTTGAGATTTGAAAGTGTGGGAGGAGTGGATGTCACCACTCTTCAGCTTTGAACTTGGACATGTGACATCCTTGAGTTTGTGGAATGTGGGCAGAGTTGACATGCTCAGTGTCTAAGGAGAAGCTGTAAGAAGCTTTGTTGGAGTCCATGCATGCTCAGTTGCTAAGTCATGTCTGACTCTTTGCGACCTTGTAGACTGTACCCAGCAGACTCTTCTGTCCATGGGATTTTCCAGCCAACAATATTGGAGTGGGTTGCCATTTCCTCCTCCAGGGAATCTTCCTGATTAATGGATTGGAACTGTGTCTCCTGCATCTTCTTCATTGGCAGGATTCTTTACCACTGAGCCACCTGGGAAACCTTTATGAGATTACACCCTTTGTATTACTGTCCCCCTCCATCATGAGAATGAGCACCTCTCACATAAGGACCTCTCATATAAAATCCATTCACATGGCTCCCAGAATGAAGATGTGCATGTATCCTAGCATGGTCAGGTCAGAGTCATAGATATCTTATAGTATGCTGCATCTAAATTGATAATAAATAAACTTGCTATTTTAAGGTGTTGTGATTTGAAAAGTTATTTGTTATCACAGAAAATCTGATTACTACAACCCTTTACATGATGTTTTGCATTAATTAATATTGCTATACCAGCTAAATAGGCTTCTGTAGTGGCTAGGTGGTAAAGAATCCACCTGCAACGCAGGAGACACAAGAGACACATTTTCCATCCCTGGGTCAGGAAAATTCTCTGTAAGAGGAAATGGCAATCCACTCCAGTATTCTTGTCTGGAGAATCCCATGGACAGAAGAGCCTGGTAGGCTACAGCCCATGGAATCATAAGGAGCCAGACACAACTGAGTGACTGAGCATGCACACATCAGCTAAATTTACACCATAGGATATACACTTGTTCAAGTATGTATCTTCATGTGATGTACAAATGGAAATAAAATATTCAGAATAAAAACTAAAGCCTTAAACTATAAAGATATTTAAACATATATGCATAGGTACTTTCATCTTTTCTCCACTGATTTGATTACTAATTCATAGAAAAATAATATAATGATTTATGAAAATTATAGTTTTTTTCTGAACTCAAATTATTCTTGCTTTGCTTTCCATAATTTAGCAAATCAAATAGATTTGTAAAACTGAAGAGCTACCTGTACTATATTTTCTATTATACATTAAAGAAATCCTCATTCTTCCTCCATCTCACTCTCTCTCCATTTTCTTTCATTCTCTCTTTCTCCAAATACAGGTAGAAATATCAAGTCTCTCCTTGACTTCAGACTATAGTTGGAAGCTACAGTAAACAAAACATCATGGTACCACCGCTAAAACAGACATATAGACCAGTGGAACAGAACAGAAGGGCTAGCAATATACCCAAATACTTTTGTTCAATTAATATATGAGACAGACATTGAAAATATACAATGGAGAATAGGCAATCTCTTCAATAAGTGATGCTGGGAAAACTGAATAATGATCTGCAAAAACACAAAATTAGAATGACATTGTAACATGTAAAATATCATGTAAGAAACTAGTTGCCAGTCCAGGTTCGATCCACGATACTGGATGCTTGGGGCTAGTGCACTGGGACGACCCAGAGGGATGGTATGGGGAGGGAGGAGGGAGGAGGGTTCAGGATGGGGAACACATGTATACCTGTGGTGGATTCATTTTGATATTTGTCAAAACTAATACAATTATGTAAAGTTTAAAAATAAAATAAAATTAAAAAAAAAAAAAAGAATACTTTCCAATATCATGTACAAAAATAAAGTCAAAATGGTATAAAGATCCAAACATCAGACAAATCATGGATCTCCTGGGTGAGAACTTAGAAGACTCTTTGACATAAATCATAGCAATATTTCTTTTTTTACTTTCAATGTGTCTCCTAAGGCAAAGGAAAACAAAACAAAACAAAAACAAACAAACAAAAAAAGCAAACACAAAACAAAACATGAAAAGATGCTCAACATCACTTATTAGAAGAGAAATGCAAATCAAAACCACAATGATGTACCATTTCACTCCAGTCAGAATGACTGCTATCCAAAAGTCTACAAGCAATAAATGCTAGAGAGGGTGTGGAGAAAAGGGAACCCTCTTACACTGTTGGTGGGAATGCAAACTAGTACAGCCACTATGGAGAACAGTGTGGAGATTCCTTAAAAAACTGGAAATAGAACTGCCATACAACCCAGCAATCCCACTGCTGGGCATACACACTGAGGAAACCAGAATTGAAAGAGACACGTGTACCCCAATGTTCATTGCAGCACTGTTTATAATAGCCAAGACATGGAAGCAACCTAGATGTCCATCAGCAGATGAATGGATAAGAAAGCTGTGGTACATATATACAATGCAGTATTACTCAGCCATTCAAAAGAATACATTTGAATCAGTTCTAATGAGGTGGATGAAACTGGAGCCTATTATACAGAGTGAAGTAAGCCAGAAAGAAAAACACCAATACAGTATACTAATGCATATATATGGAATTTAGAAAGATGGTAACAATAGCCCTGTATACGAGACAGCAGAAGAGACACTGATGTATAGAACAGTCTTATGGACTCTGTGGGAAAGGGAGAGGGTGGGATGATGTGGGAGAATGGCATTGAAACATGTATAATATCATATATGAAATGAGTTGCCAGTCCAGGTTCGATGCACGATACTGGATGTTTGGGGCTGGTGCATTGGGACGACCCAGAGGGATGGTATGGGGAGGGAGGAGGGAGGAGGGTTCAGGATGGGGAACACATGTATACCTGTGGCAGATTCATTTTGATATATGGCAAAACCAATACAATATTGTAAAGTTAAAATAAAATTTTTTTAAAAAGCTAAAAAAAAAAAAAAGAAAAAAAAAAAGAAAATCTCAGTGGAGTTACTTTTTAATGGAGTCACAGTTATACAAAATAGACTGGAAAACCAGAGTGCTATTCAGTATCAGAACTGCCTAGAATGAGAAGCAATATATTATTTTAATTTCCTCAGTTCTCTTCACTTGGATTATTATATCAGTTTGTTGCTGCATAACAAGTTGTCCTAAGAGCAAATGGTTATTAATGCCCTTATTATCACATAGGAATATATGATGGGGTGAAGTTCTGAGACAGGTTATCTCTTCTTCATGGGTCTACTGTCAGGCTCTATTTCGTGTGTTAAGGGCGCCTCCATGATGTTGTGTGTGGTTGTAGTGCTCTTCTCTCTTGAGCCACTTTATGCCAATTTCTTCCTTTTATATATGTAGTAGTTGTTGAGTCACTCAGTCATGTCTGACTCTTTGTGACCCCATGGACTGCAGTGTGCAGGTTTCCCTATCCTTGATTAGCTCCTGAAGTTTGCTCAAAGTCATGTCCATTGAGCTGTTGATGCCATCCAACCATCTCATCCTCTGTTGACCCCTACTCTTCCTGCCTTCAGTCTTTCCCAAAATCAGGGTCTTTACCAATGAGTTGGCTCTTCACATCAGGTGGCCAGAGTATTGGAAATTCAGCTTCAGCATCTGTCCTTCCAATGAACACTCAGGGTTGATTTCCTTTAGGATTGACTGGTTTGATCTCCTTGCAGTCCAAGTGACTCTCAAGAGTTTTCCCCAGCACCACAGATTGAAAGCACCAATTCTTCAGCATTCTTCATGGTTGAACTTTCTTTGTGGTTCACCCTTCCTTATGGTTCACTCTCACATCCATCCATGGTTACTGGAAAACCCATAGCTTTGACTATATGGACCTTTGTAGGTTAGTCTTTAATTTACAGGAAAAAAGTGGTTTATCAAATGTTAACTGCTTTATTTTAATTTGACTGTTCTTATATCCATATAGGACACTTTGTTTTCTTCCTTAGTAGAAGATATATCTCCCAATCTTAGGTGTGAATCAACTACATGGGATTTATTTACTACCTTGAATCATGCAAAACCAGAAGTTTTAAATTCTAACTAATTCATTGGAGTATAATTACATACAATAAACTGCAAGTTTTAAACTATACAATTTGTTAAATTTCAAAAATTAGCAGTACACACTACATGGTTCATTTTTTAGAGTTCAAAATGTGAACAAGCTTAATAGTAAAACTTAATTCAGGTGCATGCTGTAAGGAATAAATGAATGTTAGATATATATTGATTTATTTTGATGAGTCCAAAGAAAGCGTTCAAGAATAGCTAATGTGTGAATGTATGTATGTGTGTGCATTTGTACATATTGTTCTTTCAATTAAACAAACTCACACATATGCATATATACATAGATTCATTCATCATCTCATCTACCATGTTGAAAGAAAGCCTGAGAGAGAGATTGAAGGGTATGATATTTGAATAAACACAACCTAGAAGATTTAAAGTAGAATATATTACTTTAATTTGAATAAGGGATTGCTTTTTTACTACCTTAAATTCCCAAAGCCTTTGAAGTCAGAACCACATTTACACTATGTAACAAGAAATTCTCTATACCAGGTAATGGTATTGAGTATCTCCAAATTAACTCTAATTTCTTTTATTGAAAAGGGATTTCAATATAGAATGACATGCCAAGGGTGAATGATTTGAGAAGCTTAAACTCATTTGCTGGCAACAATATTTTCTTGGTTAAGTATCTGTATTAGATGCCTCCTGCTGCTGTAAGAAATTAACAGACTGTGACTTAAATAAACATTCTATCTTAAACCTCTAGAAGTCAGAAGCCTAAAATAGGTTTTTAATGGGTTTAAATCAAGACATCTGGAGAGTTTGGATCTTTTAAGATGTTCCAGGTGAGAATGAATTCCTTCTTCTATTCCAGTCTCCAGAGGACATCTTCATATATTGGCTTATGATCCTTCCTCCATCTGCAGTGCCAGCAGCACAGCATCTTCAAATCTCTGACCCCAATTTTTCCCCTGTCTTCCACATTTAGAGGATCATTGTGTTTACATTCCTGATAGCTCAGTTGGCAAAGGATCTGCCTGCAATGTAGGAGACTTGGGTTTGATCCCTGGGTTGGGAAGATCCCCTGGAGAAGGGAAAGGCTACCGATTCCAGAATTCTGGCCTGGAGAATTGGTCACAAAGAGTCAGACAGGACTGAGCTACTTTCACTTTCAAGGAGGATAATCTGGGATAATCTTCTTATCTTAAATATGAAAGTAAAGTGAAAGTGAAGTCACTCAGTTGTGTCTGACTCTTTGCAACCCCGTGGACTGTAGCCCATCAGGCTCCTCCATCCACGGGATTCTCTGGGCAAGAATGCTGGAGTGGGTTGCCATTTCCTTCTCCAGGGAATCTTCCCGACCCAGGGATTGAACCCAGGTCTCCCACATTGCAGACAGACGCTTTAACCTCTGAGCCACCAGGGAATCACATCTACTGTCTCAATTACCTTGTTGTGTAATAAATATATTCCAAAGTTCTTTGGTCTAGGATATGAAATCTTTTGGAATCCCTTATGCTGCCTACCCTAAAATCTTCTTTTTTTTCCCTTTTTAAAAATTATTTGGCTGTGGCATGTCTTAGTTGAGGCATGCAGGATCCTTTTTTGATGTGGCATGAGAACTCTAAGTAGCATATGGGATCTAGTTCCCCAACTAGGGATTGATTTCTGGCTCCATGTATTGGGAATGTGGAATCTTAGCCACTGGGCCACCAGGGAGGACGTAAAGTCTTTTTAATATATATTGTATTTGATGTCACTCAAGAGCTATAATATTTTAGAGATCTGGACACAATTATCATCACCTATGAAGTGAGTGAAAATGATTCTTTCAAATGACCCTTCCTTCATGGAGAAGACTAAAGCTAAGTGTACTTGACTCTAACATAGGACCACTGCAATGATATCCAAACTGTGGTCCACAGAAAAAGACCTGCAGCTTCAACACATAAAATTTTGCTGCAAAGGCAGTCCCTGGGCCCTCTAGAGACCTGATGAGTCACGATGTGCATTTGAACCACAAACCTTGGTGATTTGTGTACACAAAGAACCTATAGAAGTTCTGGTCTAAAGATAGATTTCCCTACCTTCTCACAGGCTGCCCTGGTGATTCAGATAGTATGGAATCCACCTGCAACGCAGGTGACCCTTTGATCCCTGGGTGGAGAAAATCCCCTGGAGAAGCAAATAGCAATCAACTCCAGTATTCTTACCTGGGAAATCCCACCGACAGAGGAACCTGGCAGGCTACAGTCCATAGCATCGCAAAGAGTCAGACACAACTGAGCAACTAAACACGCACACATTCTCACTGTTGGCATTTGAGGCAGGAAAGGTACAGGGTGCTATCCTGCTGTATACTGGGGATTAGAAACATGCTTTGCTACTGCTGCTGCTGCTGCTGCTAAGCCGCTTCAGTCGTGTCTGACTCTGTGCAGCCCCATAGATGGCAGCCCACCAGGCTCCCCCATATCTGGGATTCTCTAGGCAAGAATACTGGAGTGGGTTGGATTGTATCATCCTTTAGGCATTGTCAAATATCCCCAGGGACAAAATCATCTCTGATTGAGAATCACTGCCCAGAGTTTGAGAACTGAAAGTATCTTGACCAATTCCAATCAAGATTCCATCCTTTACTTGGTTTATACCTTTAAGCAGAACATTAAATCCCTCTGAGTACCATTTCTGCAGTGTTGAATGGAGTGCTTATACATTCTAACTCATAGAACACACAGTTGTCAAGATTAAACTTGACAGTCCCTGTAATTTTCTAAACTAGTGCTACAGATAAGATCAGATCAGTGCTACAGAACAACATCTAAATATATATTTTATAATTTTAATATTTTATAATGAGGGGCAAATGACAGATGTTACTATCAGTAATAAATCCCTATTGCCTTTGTAAAACTTTCTTGAAACCAAAGATTTTAATATCCAAGTTTTACATTAAAGAAGTGGAGTTAGCCCCCATTTTGAAGAGAGAAATAGTAATTCTCAGATATTTCAGGAGTTGTATTGCAACCACTAATCAAAGCACTGAAGACCCTAAGGACCTAGTCAAGACATATGCCCATATGAGAAAATTTGAACTCAGGGATGTAATGAGGTTCTGGGAGGCCTAGCCTTTTGGAAGCAGAAGAGTTAAGTGAGAAGGAGTGATAAAAATTGAATTCACCTAACTTATAATGCAGTCTCCTAGGAACAGAGAATCAGCAGGAAAAAAATCCATTCTGTCCAGACCAATATCTCCCAGGAAAATCATGTATATAGAGGTTGGAGTGACAAGAAGAAATATGCCTAATGAGCTGCCAGAGGAAGCTGTAAATATCTCCTCTGCTGCAGTCCCTCAGCCTGTGCCACTGTGGTTGGATAGCACATGGTCCTCGCTTATACAGTCCTAAATCTGGCTGAGAGACCAATGTTGTTGTCTTGTTTAGGGACAAACTTTGGTCTCCATCACCAATTATTTAGGGGGTGGGGGATTTTGACCTTCACAGGGAAAACTTCCATGCAGAGTTTCCAAGCAGGTGAGTCTGCGAGCCCCACAGATACTCTGGGAGAGGATCAGAGAAGAGGGAAGCCAGGAATGTGTACCTGAGGTCACCTGAGGACCAATCTAGCATAGCCCAGAGGTCAGAGATCATTGTGGCTGTTTGCTGGCTTTCCAAGTAAACGTTGTGCTTGGAAACATGAGTGTAACTTTTAACAATTAAATCATGCTAGTGGAAGCCCGATAGAAGAAGGAATGGGAGTCCTAAACTGCTACCAGTAAAAGTAGAACACGAGTCCAGGAATCTTGTTGATTACCAGGACAAATAGGGTATTACCTGGAGGGTCAGACAGTGAGGTAAGGACATTTCTTTTTATTGTAAGATGGGATATATTAGATTCTGTTTTCACATGGAGGAGAAAGATCTAAACTGAAGACTGTTTGCAAATATACCCTTGCAACACCTGTGAATGAAATCTACATATTACAGTATCTTCTCTCACAGTGGGTATTCACATAAGAAAAAAAAAAAAAAAACAACAACGTAGTTACATAGGTGAAAAGATGTATGTCAAGAGGTTTACTTTTCAATTATTTTATTACCTGTGAGGCTGAATATATTTGTGGATTTGTTAGGCGTTGAGTGTTTCTCTACTGAAAAATATCTCTGTAACTTTTGTTTTACATAGTGGTATCAGAGTACTATTATTCCTTTTTAAAATTTAATTCTTTGAAACAAAGAATAGCTTTTTAAACAAAAAACTGTGTTGATAAATGGCAAAACCAATACAATAGTGTAAAGTAAAAAAAAAAAAAAAAGAATACATAAATAAAAGCAAAAAAAAAAAAAAAAAACCAGAATGAAGCAGCATTAAAAAAAAAGAAAAAAAAAAACTGAACATCATTTAGTGCTTTTATATATGTATAGATATATCTGTGGGGATTGTATAAGCATTCATAAATTATTTCAGTCAAATCTGTCAGTCAAATCTGTCAAATATAGCATTCTCTTCATCACTTTTCAGAAAGAATTTGGGTAATTTGACACTGTGGCTCAGTTGGTAATGAATCTGCCTGCAATGCAGGAGACCAGAGTTCCATCACTAGGAAGGGAAAACCCCCTGGAGAAGGAAATGGCAATTCACTCAGTATTCTTGCCTGGAGAGTTCCATGGACAGAGGAGCCTGGAGGGCTACTGTCTGTTCATGGGTTCTCAAAGAGTCAGACACAACTGAGAGACTTTCACTTCCTTTCTCTGACATATAACAACATATGAGTTACATGCATTCAGCATGTTGATTCAGTATTTGTTTATATCACTAAATGATCACCACAGTACATCTAGTTAACATCTGTCACCACACATAGTTCCAATTTATTTCTTGTGATGAGAAATTTTCAGATCTGCGTCTCTTAGCAACTTGCAGGTATGCTATAAATTATTATGAAAATATGTGGA
Source organism: Bos taurus (assembly GCF_002263795.3). NCBI lineage: Eukaryota > Metazoa > Chordata > Mammalia > Artiodactyla > Bovidae > Bos > Bos taurus. Next base: position 10,301,103 of record NC_037334.1, on the reverse strand, counting down.
GTTTGTTAATTTAAAACTGCTTCCCAACCAAGGGTAACTGTGTCCTCCAGGGGACACTTAGTGATATGAGTGGACATTTTTCACTACCACACTGATGAATGGTAGATGATGGGCAGAGATGCTTCTAAACATCCTACAGTATACAGGGCAGACCCCACCACAGAGCATGGTCTGCCAGAGAATGTCCAGTAGTGCAGAGATGGAGGAACTCTGAGTTAAAGAATATTTGTGCTTCCACAATCAAGAGCTGTCACAGGTAGTTTCCACAATGTTCTCCACATCACATTTTTGCCAGTAAAATTACAGAATTCCCCTTATGTCTGTGATGTCTGTTTAGAAGTTTCAACCTCAATCTACAGTAAGTGTTTTCACCAGGCTGAGGCTTATGAATGAGACTTCCTGGTGATTTTTAAACTATTAGTTACTTTGAGTAAAGATTCATATATTTGATTAGCATGTCAATTTTTATTATCATACATCTATATATTTTATGCCTATTTCTCAGCAGTTAGCTGCATTTTCAATGATGTTGACAAATTATTGGTTCTGCAATTGACTTTTGGTTGGGTGTTTTTGACCATAAAAATGTTAAGTTTTATAGAGTCAAATATGTCTTTCTCCTTGCTTCTGATTTTCTCACCTTAATTATGATAGTCTTCCCACCTATTGATTTTATGTGTAGTTTTTTATATGTTCATCTAAAGTAGACTGTTTACTTTTGGGATCTTTGGTCCCTTTTTAAAAGATGTGCTGTATAAGGAACCACTTCATTTTCTTCCAGGTAGACAGCCATTTATGCCAAGTTTTATTCAACAATCTGGACTTTTCCAACCAAAAAGAAATATAACGCTCCTATAGGATAGTGTTCGTATCTAAGGGGACCTAATTCCTAATCATTCAACAAATAATAGCAAAGCATCTGCTATGTGCCAAAATTTCTGGGTAGATTATATGTTATATTCTCCTGAGTCAAAGTCTTTTCTTAATTAATTATTACTTAATGTTGTAATTGTCCAATGACTGTTATTATATATCATGTTTCAGTTTTGATGTTCCACTCAGTTTTATTTAATCCAATTATGCAAAATCACCCTTTATTTTTACTGTTTTTGCTATTCTTTTTATTACATAATTTCTAACTTTCTTAAGTGCATTTTTAAATAAATGTACATATATTCACATATCTTTGGGAAAAAATGAGTGAACAATGCAGTTGAAGTCTCTACCGATATTGCATTATAGTGACAGAGTTGCAGTACAGTAGAGTAAAATGGTTTCCCTGGTGGTTCAGACAGTAAAGAATTTGCCTGCAATGCAGGAGACCTGGATTTGATTCCTGGATTAGGAAGATCCCTTGGAGGAGGGCATGGCAACCCACTCCAGTATTCTTGTCTGGAGAGTCTCAGTGGACAGAGGAGCCTGTGAGCTACAGTCCATGGTGTTGCAAAGAGTCAGATACAACTTAGCAACTAAGCACAGCACAGCACAACACAGCACAGACTACAACATAGTGTCCTCAGGTTTAAATTATGCACATACATTTATCCAGAATAATAGAATGAATTTTCATTTATAAGGCTTTATAAGTATGGTATGGAAAGACCTTTGTATGTTGGACAAAGACCAGAACAAGAATTAAATTGTGCCCACTGGATTTATTAAAAAAAATATTAAGCACAAGAATAATAAATAAAATATCTCCCATAAGAAAATAGACAGGTCTTTCTTCATTCAGTATCAGATCACAGAAATATAATTTGTAAAATAATATGAAAAACACTTAGGACAAACAAATCTTCTACTGATTAATGTAACACACAGAAATTTTGTTGTATTCCATGTTTCCATTTTGATTTCTTAGTTTACTCCCTTTGCTTATTTTTCTCTTGGGGTATTAAATCTGTATGATTTTTCACATTACATATATATCACTGTTTCTGTCATTGGGAAAATATTTTTCTTTATGATTTTACCTGGGCATTAAGAATACGTAGCTGAATTTGCAATGTTCCCAAATGAAGGAGATTTTTATTAGTCACATTTTCTCAGGGGCACTGGAGGTCATTAGATCTTTTTCCTTCATTATATCTATCTGTCTCTAATACTTTTTTATATTTCTTTAAATACTGGGTGGTTGTTGTCATTGCTCAGTTGACAAGTTGTCTCCAATTTTTGTGACTCCATGGACTATAGCATGCCAGACTTCTTTGTCCCTCACCATCTCCTGGAGTTTGCCCAAATTCATGTCCATTGAATCAGTGATGCCATCCAACCATTTCATCTTCTGTTGCCCCCTTTTCCTTATGCTCTCAATCTTTCCGAGTATCAGGGTCTTTTCCAATGAGTTGGCTGTTTGCTTCAAGTGGCCCAAACAGAAAGGAACCTCAAGTTTATTGCTTCCTTGGAAATTTATGAAGTGGAATTTCTAGGTACCTTTTAAAAATTCTTTAGAAGAAACTTAATCTGATCCAACCAGCTTGAGTTGTCACCACTGATGGCCTAAGGAGGGTGGTTCTGGATGAGAAAATCATGACAGTAATACAGTCCAGGAAGCCACGGTGTGTCTGTACCTTGCAAAGTGAGAGCAGTTCTTAAAGCAGAAGCACCCGGTCATATATTAAAGTTACATAATAAGGTGAGAGAGGCCAGAACTCAGTGAACAGGTGGTACTAAGAGGATCTCCTTCAATTCACAGGGTGCCTTTGCAACTAAATTTCTGACGTGCTGGGAACAACATGGAAGGAAGGATTCTCTGTGTAGTGAAGGTTCAGCTGTAGCAGGGAGACCATGTTTTTCCTTAGCATCCCTGACACCATCTCTAATCACTCCGCCTCTTGCTTATTCCTTTGCCCTACTGGCTTCTTTGTTTTCATTTGAACATGTGGAAGCAGCATCTTCCTCTGATCCTTTGCAGTGGCAGCTCACTCTTCCAGGAACACACTTCTCCTGTTATCACACTAGATGCTTTGCTCTCTTTCTTGATGTCTCTTCAAACAACCCTTTGTTTGCAGACCTTGCCTGAACACAGTGCAAAATAACTCCTTCTACTACTCTCTCCTTTGTATCTGGTTTTATTTTCTTCATAACATCTGTCACCTTCTGACATATTTTATAAAATATTTATTTTAATATCATCTATCTCCATTATTGAAATGTGGAGATTTGTTTTTCTGCACCCCTCTTTGTGCTTGGGACATGTTGGCTCTCAATACATGTTTCTCAAAGGCATTAAAACTTTAAAGTGAAAGTGTTAGTAGCTCAGTCGTGTCTGATTCTTTGTGACCCCATGAACTGGAGCCTTCCAAGATCCTCTGTCCATGGAATTCTCCAGGCAAGAATACTGGAGTTGATTGGCATCCCCTTTGCCAGGGGACCTTCCTGACCCAGGGATCTAAACCCTTGTAAATTTACTGAGAACGGGACAATAAAAATTCTAGTCCGAGATGAAATGAGGTATACCGTCAGAAAAATTCATATATATGCAACATATTAACATCAATTTCTTGCCTACAAAATAGAAATTATAGTATTTCAGCTATTTCAGGTATGCCTGTTTAAGTGAAAATTAATCATGTTGCTTTCTTTTTTTCCCAATAGTCACATTTGCTATATGGAACTGGAGAACAATACACAAATTTCAAAATTTCTTCTTCTGGAATTTTCAGAGGAACCGGAAATGCAGCCCCTCATATTTGCGATTTTCCTTTCCATGTACCTGGTCACTCTGTTTGGTAACCTGCTCACCATCCTGCTTGTCATCTCAGACTCCCACCTCCACACCCCCATGTACTTCTTTCTCTCCAACCTGTCCTTTGTAGACATCTGTTTCACCTCCACCACCATCCCAAATATGTTGTGGAACATCCAGACACATAGCAAAATTATCACCTATGAAGCTTGTGTCACCCAGATGTATTTTTACATATTCTTTGCAGGATTAGATGACTTTCTCCTGGCTGTGATGGCCTATGATCGGTACATGGCCATTTGCCAACCCTTGCAGTACATGGTTATCATGAGCCCCCGGCTCTGTGGACTGCTGGTGCTTCTGTCTTGGATAATGAATATCATGTATTCCTTGTTACACAGTTTGATGGTGTTGCAATTGTCCTTCTGTTCAGACTTGGAAATCCACCACTTTTTCTGTGAACTCAACCAGGTGATACAACTGTCTTGTTCTGACACTTTTGTCAATAACATAGTGATCTATTTTTCAACTGCTCTCTTTGGTGGTGGTCCTTTTGCTGGCATAATCTACTCTTACTTTAAAATAGTTTCCTGCATAACTGGAATCTCATCAGCTCAGGGGAAGTGTAAAGCATTTTCCACCTGTGCATCTCACCTCTCCGTTGTCTCCTTATTTTATTGTACAGTCTTAGGAGTGTACCTTAGCCCTGCTATTACACACAGCTCACACACAAGTGCAACAGCCTCAGTGATGTACACTGTGGTCATGCCCATGCTGAATCCTTTCATCTACAGTCTGAGGAACAAAGACATAAAAAGGTCTCTGAAGAGATTCTATTTGGGGATGCCAGGTATAAATTTGCCAGTTACAAATTTGCCAGTTACATGAAGGAAATGAATGTTTTCTTGATCACATGACTCAAAGACTGGGAAGCAGATATTGCAATGCTTTGATCTTTGTAGAATAAAACTTACTTCTTCTATTTATTTCCTCAGATTTCTCTTTTATTTTGATTCAGCTTCTCTATGCAAATTTTAGTAACTGTCTCTAAGTTTTTTCATCAGCTTGATATTCAGACAGTATATACTGTTTCCTACTTCAAAATTTTCCTAACTTTAGGTTAGAAATGTTTGGAAGTCCCATTCTTCTGATGGCTCATCACAGATGTATTAAGAATAATTGCTTCTCAAAATGGTGATACCCTAGAGGGGTGGGATGAAGGGGTGGGAGGGATATATATAGTTATGTCTGATTCCTGTTGTTGTAAGGCAGAAACTAACACAACATTGTAAAGCAATTATACTCCTATTAAAAATAATTAATTAATTTAAAAAACTCATATGAAACCCCAAGTAATTTTCATTTGTCTTCCTGAAAGAATCATGAACCCTCCGCTGAATAACCAACAAATCACAGAAGAAATCAAAAAAGAAATCAAAATATGCACAGAAATGAGTG